>NC_042959.1:29499790-29594790 GCF_901001165.1 Salmo trutta | reverse complement strand
CCCTCCATTTCTCATGTATGATTTAAGCATTAATACCAAGCTGACACAGAGTGATACTTCATTTTAATATGAATATCAGATCAGTATTGATTTTGTGACATTATGGAATAATATATACTGCTGTATCCTGCTTAATTCAGGTCTCATATTCAACATTTGATATTGGATGACAAAAAGAAAAATTGCAAGTAGTGAAGGTAACACTACGGGCACAATACCTCATACTTAGTTGAGCAAATAAATATGGCTGCGCTAGGTCCAGCTGTTGATGAGGAACGCTGAGCTCGTTTTCAGTATTTGAGGAGACGCCTGTGTTCGGTTCAGGAGAGAGAGAGAGAGAGAGAGAGAGAGAGAGAGAGAGAGAGAGAGAGAGAGAGAGAGAGAGAGAGAGAGAGAATGCATTAATCCTATATCATGGCCCTGATGCTGTTAATAGTATGGACCTGTGGAGCTAATGCAGCTCCTCCATGGGGTCCATTTAATCCCACATTATCATCACCCAGGAAAATGATCATCGTGATCCACCTCTTCGTCATGTCACCGGGCCGGTGCGTCATTGAACTGCGTCAGTGCTGCACTGGTCTCAGAGTGTAGGAGTTAAAGATCTTCAGCACTTAGAGTCATTTGTCTAAAAACTCATTTACTAGTCTGAAACAAAGACACCCCCATCTCTTCCTCCTTACCCCCACGTCTCTCTGAATATGATAAAGTGCTAATTAATAATTCAGCTTAATTAAACACTCATATTTAAGAAATAAGGGGGATGGTGGGTGCCATCCAGCCATCAATTGCTGTAGTCGTTACTATTCATATATCTGTCACTTACATGAAATGAAGTACTTATACATGTACTAAACCCATTAGCAGTGGGCAGAGGCAATGGTAAATACAGGAAGCTGTTCTTCACATATAGTGCAATTATTGTTTTCATGTAGGCCATGAATCACCAGCATCTCTTTCGGTGTGAACTTAAACACGCAGACCTTATTAAATCACTTGGGACGTAAATATTGATAATGTCTCACTCCACCCGTGTTTTTATGAACATTACATAGAATAATTCCTGTGTATCATTATTGATACCTCGCTGCATGTGCTCGCTCGTGAATGGCAGAGTGGATCTAATTTAATTTGATGATAGGTGATCCAATTTCCCGGAGGAGCCCAGGATGTACCCACACAACTCCACCTGGGTCTGGGTACAGGATGCACCTGGTGCACCCTCTGCCCCCCTCTCCTCTCAACGCACTGTGAAAAAAATGTATCTAGTTGATTCAACTGATCATTTATTAGTAACTGTCTCCACAGACTTTTTTGTTTATTCAAATGTACAGTGAAAGTGTCACCTGAATGTTTTGTTGGCCCAAACTTTTCTCCGACTTGAAAAAACCTAGGCAAAAATGTGGTTAGCGACACCGACACACATACACATTTTTGCATTTACATTTTAGTCATTTAGCAGACGCTCTTATCCAGAGCGACTTACAGTACTGAATGCATACATTTCATACATTTAATTTTTTTTCCGTACTGGTCCCCCGTACAGTGCTTATAACATACATGGTTTGGTAGCATAGAGGTTGTGAATGAATCAAGAGGTTGTGAGTTCAAATCCCAGGTGAGGACAAGTTGAATAATAATTACTTTATAAATGAATATGCACAATGTCAATGTGTGTCAAATATGTACATTGAAAACATGTTAAAAGCACTATTTGAATGTGTGGGTGTCCCTAACTTAATTCTGGCCCAAACTAAGTTGGAGCTTAGGTAATACTTCAAGTAAAACTTTGACTGAACAGTTGAGTAAACAAAAAAAAGCAGTCGAATCAGTAAATAAATAACTATTAGTTTAATGAACTATTTTTTACAGTATGGTGCCCCTCTCTTCCCTTTACTTTCTCCTCTCTTCTTCTCCCTGCAAGGAGCAGGGGCTGGAGGAACCCTAGAGGGTCAGAAACACCCACAGTAGGCTATTAACCCTAACCGTAACCTGAGACAAGTAGCTCCCTCTCTCTCTCCCCCCTCCCAGACTTTGTATTGTAGGTTATGTCTGTATCATCTGTAGTATAGTCAGTCTCCTGGCTGTGGCTCTATGGTGCTACAGAGACAGACAGCGGGGGATGACACAGGGACGGGGGCCTAGCGATGTGACGAGCACTTCTATTCTGCAGCCATCGATCTGTGTGCTGGGCCACCTTTAAAAATGCTGTCACACATGTCTTGTTCCATCCAGGTCAACAGCCCTTTGTTGTAACTTACAGCTTTTTCCCGTTTCTTTTTGATCTACTTTTCATCCTGCCTGTCAGCTTGTCATTGTCAGGCGCTCTTACCTATTTCTTATGCCCATCTCTCTTTCCTTTTCTCAATAATATTCTCAGCATGGAAAACAGTTTAGTAATTCATTCCACTGTTCCCTTTCCATATCACACAAGTGTATTTTCTGAGTTCTAAAAGGATGACGGTTGAAGAAGGACGTAAAGGCGTGTGCGAACACACACGCACACACACACACACACACACACGCAGACGCAGACGCACACGCGCACACACACACAGACACACACACACACACACAGACACAGACACAGGCACACGCACAGACACAGACGCAGGCGCAGGCGCAGGCGCAGACACAGACACAGACACACACACACACACACACACACACACACACACACACACACACACACACACACACACACACATACAGATCCATACATTCCAGCCTGACACTAGCAGACAAATCAGAGACTGGCGTTCGGCATTTAGATGGAGACGACTCGATAGTAGACAGGAGGAAGCTCTCTCATCCATTTATATGCAGACGATACAGCCTTATACTCAGCTGGACCCTCCCCGGATTTTGTGTTGAACGCTCTACAACAAAGCTTTCTTAGTGTTGAACAAGCTTTGTCTGCCTTTAACCTTGTTCTAAACACCTCCAAAACAAAGGTCATGTGGTTTGGTAAGAAGAATGTCCCTCACCCCACAGGTGTGATTTCTACCTCTGAGGGTTTGGAGCTTGTGGTGGTTCATTTCTTTACTATCAAATGAGGAGAGACAAACTTATCACACAAGTCAGAATTATACTGAAACTAAATCTTTATTAACTTCTTAATAAGGGAGCAGGTCAATACAACACACACATATAAAGTGAACCGATTGAGTGCTCTACGTTAATAATGATGGTTGGTCAACGAATCATCCTCAGATGATTTGTTGAGAGCCCCGAGACAAAAGTACAAAGGTATTTTATAGCCAAGATACACCCTCTTCAGTGTACATGACAAACAACAGATGTATGGAATGGGTCACACGGTTAAGATTAGTATGAAAGATACTCATAATTCACAGCAGACAGTATCTCATTGTGTAGAGACCAGGGTCTGGCCCTGGGGTCATTTCTCCCTGGCACCCTATAGAACAGAAACATTAACTCATGCTCTGGAATGCGGTATCACCCAAAGACATCGTAAATCTTCCAGAGGCCCATCCTCAGTAGAACACACACAGATGAGCGTTCTAACAACCCCTTATTCTGTTGCATAAAACAACCATTTGATCCAATAGCAGCATTATAACAATCTTGTAATTTCTCCACCATAAGCTTGAGGAAATCACCTCATACAAGTACTTGGGAGTGTGGCTAGACGGTACACTGTCCTTCTCTCAGCACATATCAAAGCTGCAGGCTAAAGTTAAATCTAGACTTGGTTTCCTCTATCGTAATCACTCCTTATTCACCCCAGCAGCCAAACTAACCCTGATTCAGATGACCATCCTACCCATGCTAGATTACGGAGACGTAATTTATAGATCAGCAGGTAAGGGTGCTCTCGAGCGGCTAGATGTTCTTTACCATTCGGCCATCAGATTTGCCTCCAATGCTCCTTATAGGACACATCACCACACTCTATACTCTTCTGTAAACTGGTCATCTCTGTATACCCGTCGCAAGACCCACTGGTTGATGCTTATTTTTAAAACCCTCTTAGGCCTCACTCCCCCCTGTCTGAGCTATCTACTGCAGCCCTCATCCTCTACATACAACACCGGTTCTGCCAGTCACATTCTGTTAAAGTTCCCCAAAGCACACACATCCCTGGATCGCTCGTCTTTTCAGTTCGCTGCAGCTAGCGACTGGAACGAGCTGCAAAAAACACTCAAACTGGACAGTTTTATCTCAATCGCTTCATTCAAAGATTCAATCATGGACCCTCTTACTGACAGTGGTGGCTGCTTGGCGTGATGATTTGTTGTCTCTGTCTTATTGCCCTTTGTGATGTTGTCTGTGCGCAGTAATGTTTGTACCATGTTCTGTGCTGCTACCATGTTGCGTTGCTAGCATGTTGTTGTCATGTTGTGTTGCTACCATGCTGTGTTGTCATGTGTTGCTGCCATGCTATGTTGTTGTCTTAGGTCTCTATGTTGTGTTGTCTCTCCTGTCGTGATGTGTGTTTTGTTCTATATTTATTTATTTATTTATTTGTTTTTAATCCCAGCCCCCGTCCCCGCAGGAGGACTTTTGCCTTTTGGTAGGCCGTCATTGTAAACAAGAATTTGTTCTTAATGTTCTTAACTGACTTGCCTAGTTAAATAAAAGAAATAAAAGAAAAGAGGCTGCTGCCGAGCAGCTTGGCCGTTAGTATTGATCTCTGCAGTAGGGTTGTTGACTTCCTATAGCTCTCTTCAGTCCTCCACACAAAGAGATTTCACTGGTTCCCTTCGCTTACGCTGGCTGGCCCTGTCAGATAGGGAAGAGTGACTGGCTCTCTCACAGGCCTATAAAGGTTAAATAAAAGCTAAGAGGGAGCAAACCAGTCTATAGGCTTATAGAGATGCTCAAGGTCTAAACAGTATCTTTATACAGAGCAGGGGAGTGACTGTGTTTGATCTGTTGATTTGAGGGACAGAAAGAGAGAGTTGGAGAGAGAGGTGGAGAGAGAGTGGGAGAGATGGAGAGAGAGGTGTAGAGAGAGTGGGAGAGATGGAGAGAGAGTGGGAGAGATGGAAAGAGTGAGCGTAAGAACTCTTAATAGAACAGATAACCCCACATAGAGAGGCAGTAAAGTGATGGTTCTGTCTAATGCTTGGAAATCACATGATTACACAACAGAAATTCATCACAGACAGAACAACACAAATACGCAAAAAAACAGTACAAAACTAATAGTATTACCTTACTTTGAGTAAAGTTTCCAACTTACTATACTATACAGTTTCAAACTAGTAGAGAGAGTTCTGTAGACACAATCTTCCTTGTAACTGATTCTCCTCTCTAAGTATCTGTCTCAAGGGTAAATGCTCACGGCTCACAGTAGCTTTGAGACGCGACCTCTGGCTAAATGAGATAACTTAGAAGTACAGTACTGGAGATGGAGAGAGAGCAAGAGAGAGAGAGAGAGAGAGAGAGAGAGAGAGAGAGAGAGAGAAATTAAGCAGGGAGGAAGAAAGAGAAAGGGAGGAGTGAGGGAAAGAGAGAAGAAGTCAGAGCCCTGGCCAACAGATAAAGATCACAAAATGAGGGAACAGACTAGGTCTGGGTAGAGGCAAAGGGAAGCAGAATACCTTGAGAATTAACAGAGAAAAATATCAGAAATATTAAAAATATGTGCTGTCTTCCCCAAGTGGACACCCTGGTCAAGAAAAACTGCTCTATCAGACATATTAAAAACACACACAGAGATAGACGACACCTCCATGTTTCATACAGTTACCACAGTCATACCGTGTCAGATGCAATGTCAATGTCTCTTTTAGATATACAGTATATTACAGTATATTACACCTGTTTATTCTCTGTATTGTTTGAGCGTGTGGTTATTCCTACTATATTGTGGAACTCTGTTCGCTAGGAAACCAGTTGAAGATGTGGGTATCAAATGTAAATGTGTCCTCCTTCAGTGAGACAGGAAGGAGGAGCCGGTAAGGCTGTAGACAAAAGAGAGGAGACAGAGAGGAGAAGAGAGGAGTGTTCTCTAGCCTCTGGGGAATCGGCTTCTCCTCGAACATAGATTGATTGGTTGCCTGCCAAAAGCTACAGACAGACAAAGATGTCACGACAACTTTGCCACCTGCAATGTTAGAGACTTTAAAGTGAATATCGAGGGCAATAAAGAGGAGAAAGTTCTGTGTTTGCGAGAGAGAGAGAGAGAGAGAGAGAGCTAAAGGGAGAGCGAGAGTGAGAGAGCAAGAAAAAAAGTGAGAGATAGGTAGAGAGAGAGAGAAAATGTTACAAGCGCTTGGGTTCAAAATAATCAATGTTGAGAGGCGTCAGTCATTGTGGATAAAATGACCTTGTTTCAACTCTGCTTCTTTCTTGACAGAGGGTCACAATGATCAACAAAAAAGCAAGAGCCAGATTGCAGCTCCCAAACCAAAACAAATGAAAAACTCTGAGTCACTTTACTGACATCAAATTATTTTGTCATATTGGGGTGAGAATTCGCCCTTCACTCATAGACTATACTGCCGCGGGCTATGAATCACATTCCTTTAGTTCAGCTACCTCTCTCCCTTTATACACTAAGTGTACAAAACATTAAAACACCTTCATAAAATTGAGTGGCACCCCCTTTTGGTCTTAGAAAACCCTCAATTTGCTGAGGAATGTATTCTACAAAGTGTCGAAAGCGATCCACAGGGATGCTGGCCCATGTTGACTCCAATGCTTCCCACAGTTGTGTCAAGTTGGCTGGATGTCCTTTGGGTTGTGGACCGTTGTTGATACACACAGGAAACGTTTGAGTGTGAAAAACCCAAAAGCAGTTCTTGACCCAAACCGGTGCGCCTGGCACCTTCTAAGTTACCCCATTCAAAGGTACTTTGTCTTGCCCATTCACCCTCTGAATGGCACACATACACAATCCATATCTCAATTGTCTCAAGACTTAAAAATCATTCCCTAACATGTCTCCTCTCCTTCATCTACACTGATTGAAAGTGGATTAACAAGTGACATCAATCAGGGATCATAGCTTTCACCTGGATTCACCAGGTGTTCTTAATATTTTGGACACTGTGTATATTAGAGTGCATAGCATTTTGGTTATGCTTGTAGTCTGGTCTTATTTTCTGTCAAGAGCTGAATTCAGGGTTTGTCTACCATTAAAGGCCCAAACTCACAAGGCAGAAAATAAAAACAAACATAGAAAAGCAGAGCCCCAGAACTCAATGCTGTGCTAAACATGCTCCGAGGTTGTTGTATATTTTACAGTGGACAGCATGTGTGAGAGAGTGGAAGAGACTTTAGCTAGGATTGGAGGTGTTGATGTGTGCGTGTGCGTGCGCATGCGCGTTGTATTGGGCTAGTTGGCCAGTCACAATGCCAGTCTGTCAGACCTCAGTCAGTGAGACTGTCACAATGGATGACTACTGTTGCTACTGTGTCAGAGATGGCCTGAAATCCCCCTGTGAGAGAGACAGAGAGGTAGTAGAAGAAAGACAGAGAGATACAGGAGGAGAGCAAGAAAGAGAGCAAGTGAGAGACAAAGAGAGAAAGAGAGAGAGCAGGGGGGGTAATAAAAGAAAATAAAGTAAAATTCGCTCAAATCTTCCTGACAATTAATTATACACTGCTCAAAAAAATAAAGGGAACACTTAAACAACACAATGTAACTCCAAGTTAATCACACTTCTGTGAAATCAAACTGTCCACTTAGGAAGCAACACTGATTGACAATACATTTCACATGCTGTTGTGCAAATGGAATAGACAACAGGTGGAAAGTATAGGCAATTAGCAAGACACCCCCAATAAAGGAGTGGTTCAGCAGGTGGTGACCACAGACCACTTCTCAGTTCCTATGCTTCCTGGCTGATGTTTTGGTCACTTTTGAATGCTGGCGGTGCTTTCACTCTAGTGGTAGCATGAGACAACCCACACAAGTGGCTCAGGTAGTGCAGCTCATCCAGGATGGCACATCAATGCCAGCTGTGGCAAGAAGGTTTGCTGTGTCTGTCAACGTAGTGTCCAGAGCATGGAGGCGCTACCAGGAGACAGGCCAGTACATCAGGAGACGTGGAGGAGGCCGTAGGAGGGCAACAACCCAGCAGCAGGACCTCTACCTCCGCCTTTGTGCAAGGAGGGGCAGGAGGAGCACTGCCAGAGCCCTGCAAAATGACCTCCAGCAGGCCACAAATGTGCATGTGTCTGCTCAAACGGTCAGAAACAGACTCCATGAGGGTGGTATGAGGGCCCGACGTCCACAGGTGGGGTTGTGCTTACAGCCCAACACCGTGCAGGACGTTTGGCATTTGCCAGAGAACACCAAGATTGGCAAATTCGCCACTGGCGCCCTGTGCTCTTCACAGATGAAAGCAGGTTCACACTGAGCACATGTGACAGACGTGACAGAGTCTGGAGACGCCGTGGAGAACTTTCTGCTGCCTGCAACATCCTCCAGCATGGCCGGTTTGGCGGTGGGTCAGTCATGGTGTGGGGTGGCATTTCTTTGGGGGGCCGCACAGCCCTCCATGTGCTCGCCAGAGGTAGCCTGACTGCCATTAGGTACCGAGATGAGATCCTCAGACCCTTTGTGAGACCATATGCTGGTGCGGTTGGCCCTGGGTTCCTCCTAATGCAAGACAATGCTAGACCTCATGTGGCTGGAGTGTGTCAGCAGTTCCTGCAAGAGGAAGGCATTGATGCTACGGACTGGCCTGCCCGTTCCCCAGACCTGAATCCAATTGAGCACATCTGGGACATCATGTCTCACTCCATCCACCAACGCCACGTTGCACCACAGACTGTCCAGGAGTTGGCGGATGCTTTAGTCCAGGTCTGGGAGGAGATCCCTCAGGAGACCATCCGCCACCTCATCAGGAGCATGCCCAGGCGTTGTAGGGAGGTCATACAGGCACGTGGAGGCCACACACACTACTGAGCCTCATTTTGACTTGTTTTAAGGACATTACATCAAAGTTGGATCAGCCTGTAGTGTGGTTTTCCACTTTAATTTTGAGTGTGACTCCAAATCCAGACCTCAATGGGTTGATAAATTGGATTTCCATTGATTATTTTTGTGTGATTTTGTTTTCAGCACATTCAACTATGTAAAGAAAAAAGTATTTAATAAGATTATTTCTTTCATTCAGATCTAGGATGTGTTGTTTAAGTGTTCCCTTTATTTTTTTGAGCAGTATATAATATTTTTGTAGGTAGTTTGGGTCCTGGATGCTGACTGGCTGAAAGCTGTGGTATATCAGACATGATAAAAATGGTTGTTTGGATCCTGGATGCTGATTGCACAAGCAGCGTTCCAAGCCGTGCTGTATTGGCCGTCACAGGGACACTATGCCTGCTAACAGTTCCATCTGAAAATGATCACGGCGCCTCCATAAGAATATCATGTTCATGTTGCACTCTGTGAAATCAGGCCAGGGGTCCACAACTGCAGTTGGCATGGCAGCACGTCAAGGGGTTCAGATCCTCCGGGAGGGGAGGGGGGAGACAGAGAAGGGGGGTATCTCGTGTCAGGTCCCACCAGTCAATATAATTTGATTCATTATGATTTTAAGGAGTAGAAACTGATCCTAGGTCAACACTGAGATGCTTTGTGAATACGGTTCCAGATAAGACAAGTTTTCCCTAGCCCCTTGGGAAATAAGCAAATAAGCTATTGTCACCCCTGGACAGGGCCAGCCAGGAAGGAGCTTAACCAACCACTCTGAGGCAGTGGTTTTGTGGCTAGCAGAGGCAGATGTGTGCTTAGCAGATCTGAAAGAGACCACAACATTATTTGAATGAGAATTCAGTCCACCTGACAATTCAAACAGAATTCAGTATTCTTCATGCTGATGATTTGTACAACTGGCCCAAAATGCATTTTTATAATAATATTTTTTTTAACTGTCACGTCCTGACCATAGAAAGCTTTTATTTTCTGTGGTAAAGTAGGTCAGGGCGTGACAGGGTTTTTTGTCTAGTTTAAATGTTCTATGTTGTGTAATTCTAGTTTGTGTTTTCTGTGTTGTTGTTTTTTGGGATGATCTCCAATTAGAGGCAGCTGGTCAACGTTGTCTCTAATTGGGGATCATATTTAAGTAGTTGTTTTTCCCACCTGGGTTTGTGGGAGATTATATTTTGAGTTAGTGTATGTTGCACCTCTTCGTCACGGTTTGTTGTTTTATTTATTAGTTTATTTGTATGTCTTGTATAGTTTCCCAGTTATAATAAAATGTGGAACGATACACACGCTGCACCTTGGTCCACTCCTTCATACAACAAACATGACAGAATCTCCCACCACCAAAGGACCAAGCAGCGTGGTCAGGACCAATGGACATGGGAGGAAATCCTGGACGGGAAAGGACCCTGGAGGCAGGCCGGGGAGTATCGCCGTCCGAAGGAGGAGATTGAAGCAGCGAGAGCAGAACGGCGACGTTACGAGGCGTTATACCATCAAAGTAAGCACGAGAGGCAGCCCCCCAATTTTTTTGGGGGGGGGCACACGGGGAGATTGGCAGAGTCAGGGTTCAGACCTGAGCCAACTCCCCGTGCTTACTGTGGGGAGCATGTGACCAGTCGGGCACCGTGTTATGCGGTGATGCGCACTGTATCTCCAGTGCGCATTCACAGCCCGGTGCACTCGTTGCCAGCGCCCCGCATTTGCCGGGCTAGAGTGAGCATTCAGCCAGGAAGGGTGGTGCCAGCTCAGCGTTCCTGGTCTCCAATACGCCTCCTTGGTCCAGGATATCCTGCACTGTGTCGCCAGGGCGCGTTCACAGCCCAGTGCGTCCTGTGCCAGCGTCCCTCCCGCATTTGCTGGGCGAAAGTAAGCATCCAGCCAGGACGGGTTGTGCCAGCTCTACGCTCGAAACTTCCGGTGCGCCTCCACGGCCCAGTATATTCTGTACCTGCTCCACGCACCCAGCCTCCAGTGAGTCTCTCCAGTCCGGTGTGTCCTGTTCCTGCTCCCCGCACTTGCCCTGAGGTGCGTGTTACCAGTCTGGCGCCACCTGTGCCAGCCCCACGCATCAGGCCTCCAGTGCGCCTGCCCAGTCCGGTGTGTCCTGTTCCTGCTCTCCGCACTCGCCCTGAGGTGCGTGTTACCAATCTGGCGCCACCTGTGCCAGCCCCACGCATCAGGCCTCCAGTGTGCCTTCCCAGTCCAGAGCTTCCGGCGACAGTTCCCAGTCCAGAGCTTCCAGCGACAGTTCCCAGTCCAGAGCTTCCGGCGACAGTTCCCAGTCCAGAGCTTCCGGCGACAGTTCCCAGTCCAGAGCTTCTGGCGACAGTTCCCAGTCCAGAGCTTCCAGCGACAGTTCCCAGTCCAGAGCTTCCGGCGACGTTTTACAGTCCGGAACCTCCTGAGACGGCCTACAGTCCGCAACCTCCTGAGACAGCCTTCAGTCCGGAACCTCCTGAGACGTTCCCCAGTCCGGAGCCTCCACCGACGTCCCCCGGTCCGTAGCCTCCAGCGATGTCCCCCGGTCCAGAGCCTCCTGAGACGATCTGCGGTGCGGAGCTTTCTGAGAAGATCCGCGGATCGGAGTCTCCAGCGGCGGTCTGCGGTCCGGAGTCTCCAGCGGCGGTCTGCGGTCCGGAGTCTCCAGCAGCGGTCTGCGGTCCGGAGTCTCCAGCGGCAGTCTGCAGTCCGGAGTCTCCAGCGGTGGTCTGCAGTCCGGAGTCTCCAGCGGCGTTTTTTTTGTTTCAGGTTTTGCATTCGGAGTCCGCACCTTTGGGGGGGGGGGTACTGTCACGTCCTGACCATAGAAAGCTTTTATTTTCTATGGTAGAGTAGGTCAGAGCGTGACAGGGGGTTTTGTCTAGTTTACATTTTCTATGTTGTGTGGTTCTAGTTTATGTTTTCTATGTTGTTGTTTTTTGGGATGATCTCCAATTAGAGGCAGCTGGTCATTGTTGTCTCTAATTGGGGATCATATTTAAGTAGTTGTTTTTCCCACCTGGGTTTGTGGGAGATTATATTTTGAGTTAGTGTATGTTGCACCTCTTCGTTACGGTTTGTTGTTTTGTTTATTAGTTTATTTGTATGTCTTGCATAGTTTCACAGTTATAATAAAATGTGGAACGATACACCTTGGTCCGCTCCTTTATACAACAAACGTGACATAAACTTTCAAATGCTTCTCCTGTGAAGTAATGAAACACGACATATGCCTAGCTTCTTGAAAAGGGTCACAGTTTAACACATACAAAAAAATCAATATGGAGACATGGAGCACCTGTTTCTCTGTTCTTTTCACTGGGTGTCTTCCAACGGTCACTGACCAACATAAGAAGAAGGTAGGCTAAGTTACCTTTTTACAGAATGGCATTACAGAATGTGCAATTCCACATGTGGAAACATTGTTACTGCAATTCTACATGTAAAAGTTTCTTTAAGTGAAACTACTAATTCGATTTTCATGTGAATGATTTTCACATGTGAACTTGCAATTCCACATGTGAAAGTCAGATTTTCATATGATAAAGTTTTTAACATGTGAAACCACAAATTTTACATGTGCAACTGCCATTCACGTGAGGTGAAAACATGTTTTTCTTCTCACGTGAAAAGGTGGTGTTAAGATGTGAACTCTAAATGCAATACATGTGAAAATATGGTTAATATGTTAAATCTAAGCTCAACATGTGAAAACAGCTATTTCACATGTGAAAATGCGATTTGTCATGTGAAAATAAACATTTTACATGTTTATTTTGTAAGGGAAATATACCACATCTTCCAGTAAAGCTGAGATCGGCTCGACTGGCCACTTCAAAATAATAAATAAGTGTGTGTGTGTGTATCTATGTGTGTGTGTGTGGGGGGGGGGGGGGGGGGGGGGAGTGTGTGTGGTGAGTTGTGGTTTCTAGAGCAAATGTCATTCCTATTAAAGATGAGTGAAAATCCACATCGACTGAGGATGACAGAAATTAGTGTTAGAGGAATACGACCATAATATAATATTCAATCTGACTCCATTATCATGTGAATGCTAAAGGCCCAGAATCATAATCGATGGTTTTAGCCAAAGTAGCAAGCCTTGCATCAACACTCAAAATACTATAAGTTACATGTGTCCAAGATAACCGTTATGCAATTATTAAGAGGCTAATCGACAAAAAGCTAATATTACGCGATCAATGTCCCAACATTAAATGATTGAGTTAACCTTAACTCAGAGATGCACAGTTATAGCCTAAGCATACATGCTATGTGTAGTGTGAATAACATTTACCATTACACCACACATCAAGAAATATTACTCCGATATATGAAGACTAGAGTTCGTATCCATTTAAAAGGAAATCAAATTTATTACAGTTATGCAATAACAATACAAATATCAAATGGTACATACCAGAAGAATTCAATGTGGAAATAAACAAAATATCTAAATGTATGAAAGTAAACAAACACACTATAGTTTAAGGGAACACTACACCAGGAGATTGGTTTAACAATGACTCCATGAACAGAGTTTCTACTTTCTTTCTTCCCAGAGTGCCAAATCTCAGTATCATCTAATTAACACAACTTTGCTTGGCCAAAACAATAGACAAAAGACATTAAAACATTCTTGTCACAACAACTCTAAATGATAGAAGCGCACATCTGATCTGACTGCCGTTTAGTGAACAGAATAACACCGTAACTCTGTAAAAAAGAAATCCAGAGACCTTACAGTATAATAGAACTTATCAAAATCCATAGCGCTTTATAAACTCCTAACACAATTCACACCGTAACATACATTTTGTCCATTCAAGTTTTCATCCGTCTTCACACCTCCAACGGTGTTTGTGCTCCCAGGGTTCTATGGGGACGTCCTGCCCCAGAGAGGTCCACGGATGTGTTTGACTCTTGTGATAACCAACATGTGGTCAGCCTTCCGGACAATGTCTTAAATCGTGATTGAGTCATCCTGCTGGGCCTCGGCACCTGAAAGTCGCTAAGACGCGTCTTCATCACAGGCCTTCATAATCGTTCACATTTTTCTACTACACCATCTCTAGTTATCTTATTTGTTGGGACCTCAGGCGAACACATTTGAACTGGACTGACCTCAGAGAAGGAGAGAGGAAGCGAGAGAGAGATCGAGAGCGAGAGAAAGATAATGAGAGAGAGAAAGAGAGAGAGCGAGATAGAAAAGGATGGGACAGAACAAAAGGCAGGGACATCCAGCATGAGAAACAGTGTGAAAACAAATAAAGCATTACATGTGGGTTTTCTGCTAGCTCCCGTTCTCTCTCTCCTGTAACAGTATTTTCTCTTTCTCTCGCCCTCCCCGCTTTTCTCTATCCTTCCATCAGGCCTGCTGAGTGATAAAGGTAATTGTTACATAATCAAATGGGATTCGTCTTTGGAGTTCACCCTCTCTCGTGGCTGCCATCTCCCCTGCAGATAGTTACCCTGCTCTCCGTTCAAACATAGCTAATATTATTCTCCCCAGAACGGAGCAGGAAAAAGGGCACAAAAAAAGATAAGAGAGCGAAACTCACCCTAGCCAAGTCATTCAGCTTGGGGGAGTCAGTTCCTACGAATAGAAGTCTCTCTCTCTCTCTCTCTCTCTCTCTCTCTCTCTCTCTCTCTCGTTGGTGTGGACAGAAAAAGATTCAGAGCATAGTTTATAACATACTCAAATGAAATATGATTGGCACAATCTGCCTAAAATGTTAATGGTATAAACAAAACAACAATAGAGAAAAGCAATCGTTTTAATTGACACTAAAATTGACACCAGGCTAAGAGCACAGCGAAACTGCTTGCGGCCCAAATCCAGCAGCATATGCCGTCCACTCTTAAAGCTTCATAAACCTGGAGCAGGGCCAAGCTCTGATGGGACTTAGGCATGATTACTCCCTAGAGTAATGACGCTAACTGGCTAACTGCCATAGTAAAGGCTGTAGTGTAGCTAATGCTAACTGGCTAGCTGTGATACTTCAGCCTTTTCTATCCAGCATAGTGGATGAGAAAATAAAGCTAACAACTGTAATGGTCATTCTCTTTCTTGAGATATTGTTATAGGTACTGTTTTACAGCATAGAAGAAGAGACGCTAATGTTGTTAGCCGTCCATCGCTGTGTTTAGGCCTTGTAATGAGCTGAGAGAGCTCTAGTGTAGCAATGCTAATCCTCCAATCCTCCAGCCCTGTCTAGCGCTTGCAGTTTTACCTGTCTATCGACGCCCCAGCACTTCTCACTACTTCCCCCAGCTTGGAGGGAGGGATGGAGGGATGCTGACTGGGCTAAATTAGCGATTTAGCACCCCCAGACAGTCATATCTATCATAGCCTGATGCTAATAGCACTAACAGACCAGGAAAGATGTGACACAGATATAAGTTGAAACTAATGATGCTAATGACTCGTAATGCCCCCCTGCCAAACTCTTAATCATTAACTCTGTCCCTTTAAGTTTCCACCAAATGTGCATGTTTTTTTTATTTTGGGTGGGGGGTTAGCTGGTTGGGAGCGGGAGGAAACAAGTGATAGAGAGGATGAAGTTATGCAGAGCACTTAGCTTGCTGATATATCAAACACACTTGCGCACACACACACGCATGCACGCACACACACATCTACACACATTTAGTTTGAAAAACAAAAGTAGCTTGTGATTCATTAATCTTATTAATGTGTCTTAAGTGCACTGGAAATGAATTTGTCTCTTAGATTAACAGCTTGCAAAAGTGACATCCCCCATGTGCGAGTATGTAGTCTGCAAAACACTACAAATTTAAACTGCATTAACTATGAGTTTCAATATGTCTGTGTGGGTGAGCTTTTCTGAGGGGGAGAGGCATAGTGACAGAAACAGAGCAATCGAGAGATAGGGAGAACTACAGAGAGAGAGAAGAATAGAGACAAAGCGAGGGAGACGGAGAGAGGGGGAGACAGAGAGAGAACGAGAGAGGGTGAGAGAGAATGCCAGAGAGATGGAGATAGCTAACGAGAGACAGAGAGCGAGAGAAACAAAAAAGATCACATATGACAAATGGCAGATTGTAAAATTATAAGGAAAAAACTTAGAACACTATCCAACCAAAAGCACAGAGACCTAAATAATGGTGAATTACGCCTTCATTACTGTGAGACTTTAAAACTCTATAAACGTACACTCAGAACCAAAAAAACACAGTACAACAGCAAGCAGCTGATACTATTTGCGGAGTCCATAAACACAAACAACTTCTCGCAAAATTGGAAAAAAATAAAATCATCTAAACAAGAGGAATTAGCGATACAAAATGGTGACATATGGACAACCCATTTTAAAACAATCAACAACACCGTTCAAATTGACACAAACGCAGAAAAACGCCAAATTCATGAGAAGTTGAATGGATAGAAAAACCTATAAAGGACAATCAAAATCCATTGGACTCCCCAATTACTGACCAGGAGCTCTATAAGAAACTTCAGGCTCTCAAATTTAAAAAAGCATGCGGACCTGATGGCATCCTAAATGAGATGCTCAAACTTACTAGTGCAAAACTTCAATTGGCTATATTAAAACTGTTTCATTTGATCCTGAGTGTAGGTTATTTCCCTGACATTGTCACGGCTGTTCGAATGATCGGACCAAAATGCAGCGTCGGTTTCGTCCCACGTATTTATTGGACTGTGAAACTTAATGCGATACAAAAATAAACTGAAGGAACAAAACAACAAACCGTGACGCAGGAGGAACAAACACACTCACAAAATATAATCACCCACAAAACACAAGTGGGACAAAAGCAACTTAAATATGACCTCCAATTAGAGACAACGACCAATCAACCTGCACATGTACTCTACTGTATGCTTATTGTTATTGTTGAATGTATGGTTATTTTGATCCTTGGTTATTGTTGTTACTGTTGTCCCGTTGACAATTTTGATTCAAATTTTTTAAATATGTTTTAAATTGTTTTAAATATGTTTTAAATTGCTTTGGCAATATGTACAATGTTACGTCATGCCAATAAAGCGAATTGAATTGAATTGAATTGAGAGAGAGAGAGAGAGAGAGCGAGAGAGAGAGAGCGAGAGAGCGAGAGAGATAGAGAGAGAGAGAGAGAGAGAGAAATCATCCAGTAGCTGATCAAATCATTTCAGACACAAGGAGAAACCATGGCTTATCTCAACTAAAGCTGCAATATGAGCCAGGCAGCAGATCAAATTCTATTACCTTGGGAACAAGACACTGTATTTCCCCCACAGCCCAAATTAAAGCCTAGCGATGAGGCTGGAGACCTGGTCGTCTTCACTCTCTCTGTCACTCTCCATATCTCAGAGCCCAGGCTCCACATAGAGACCGACCGACTGGTTCATCTAGCACAGTTACTGATGCAGTACTGTATGTGCCCTATTCCTCCACTTTGGTCTTCATCTCCAAACTCTGGTTAGATATACCGTTGATATCATTATGACAGCACTTGCTGCGACAGTAGTCAATCTGATAGCATGAGCAGAATGCATATCTATTGTAAAGAGTGGATATTTTCTGATATTTCATTGTATTCCTTGATGCTGTAACACACATACAGTAACACACATACACCAGCTGTACAGTTAGAATTGTGTTAGCATAGGTTTAAGTTGAACAATATAATGCACATGACTTTGTAATGAGCAAGGAACTTCGATCCGTGTTGCTCCATAGTTCATTGTAGTGAACCCCAGAGTTCAGGAATGTCACGCTGTTCTAGTTGGGTGTATTTGTGTGTGTGTATGTGTGTGCATGCGTGCAGTATGTGTGTGTGTATGTATGTGTGTGTGTGTGCATGCGTGCAGTGTGTGTGTGTGTATATGTGTGTGTGCATGCGTACAATGTGTGTGTGTGTGTGTGTGTGTGTGTGTGTGTGTATCTCTGGAAGAAGAATATGCAGCACTGCCTCTTGGCAGACGGCCTTATTTGAACATGTTACAATGATCTTCACCCTAAGAGTATAATCCCTGCCAACCCTCAGAGCACCGTCAGCGATGGCGCCGTGCCAAGAGGAGATGCGTGAGCTGGGCATCGTTTCATGACACCCGCTGCTCTGCCAAGGTCAAGTGTATTTAGCCGTGCTTTTTCTCCATTCAATGGGGGGGGGGGGTTATACAGTACATTCATATTCAGATTAAGAAATCCATTGACAATGCTCTCCAAGCTATTTTCCCTGGATGCAAAGTTTAACAAGACTAATATAGGAAGAATACAAAGGATGTTTGAAAAGATGCATGAATAGAGTCTAGGGGATGTAATATGTGGATATGTCTTAATCTGGAAACCTTTACATGGACATGGAATAGAACTCAGGAAATTTGGAGAAACATAGAAAGAGAGAGAAACAAAAATGGTGAGCGAGAGAGAGGGAGCGAGAGAGAGAGAGAGTTTTGAGTTTTTATAAAACCTTTATTTTTGTACTCATGAATTAACCAATTAAATTGGGGCGGCAGGTATCCTAGTGGTTAGAGCGTTGGACTAGTAACCGAAAGGTTGCAAGACCGAATCCCCGAGCTGACAAGGTAAAAATCTGTCGTTCTGCCCCTGAACAAGGCAGTTAATCCCCTGTTCCTAGGCCGTTATTGAAAATAAGAATTTGTTCTTAACTGACTTGCCTAGTTAAATAAAGATAATAAAAATTAACAAAATAATGGCACACTGTGGCTTTTCAGAAGTTAAACAACAAATGTGTCATTCTTAAATGAACATAAAAAAACGAATAAATACAAATAAAAAACAATTTACATTAAACTAATTTCATCAACAAAAAGATTGTTTCCCCTCCTCCACAAAACAAACAGCTCCTTCGTAAGCCCACTTCTCCTCAAACAATGGGAGATATTCTACAGCCGAGAAGAACTCTAAATACACTTTTATTCTCGTTTTGACTAATCCCTTAAAAATACATTTTACATCCTGCCTATATCCCATGTCTATCTTATTTTCCCTACTCAGAGAAATTGACATCTTAGCTTGTCCCAAAATAAAATGTAACAGTTGACATTTTCTTTTCTGTTGCTTACTATATTGAAACCCCAAAATAAAAACAGTGTTTTTGAAAATCTCCCCTACAGCTGTAAACAAAGACTCTATTATTTCAAAAAGATTCTTTATCCTCTCATACTCCACAATACAATAGAAATGGTTTATCTTATATCAGAAAAAGGACATCCATCTCCAACATCTGAATTAATGACAGGAACAAAAGCATTAACTGCAATGATGCCATGCCAAACCCTCCATTGCATATCACCAGTACCCTTTTGTAACGGTGGTTTGTACAGTGCTCTCCATGCTGGCTTTACCTTGTCATCAAGGCCCAGCTTTATTTTTCTATTATTCAATTTATCTTTATTCAAAACCTTGACACAGCCCCTATATAAATCCTTCCCATTCACCTCATCCAAACCCACCTCTTCCAACCCTCTCAAATCCAGTAATAACGCCTTTCTTTCTGACTCTGAGATATTGGGTGTAATCCCTAGTCTTGGAAATGGGGCGTTTTCATCTTGTACCTTTTCCTTGTGACTGTTAAGCATAATCCACTCTTCTGCTGACAGAGCCTTCCTGCAGCTTCCAGGCAGTTGTCCAACAACCCTTTCCGACCTCACCCCCAAATGTTCAGCCATGGCCCAGCCATGTCCATTAACTGTTTTATGGTGATGATTTTGCCCTTCACCAGTATCATGGAGAAATGTGGAACAACTGCAGTTGTACAATCCAATCTTGCCCCATACACCAGAGGTTCCTCCAGCAGCCGATGCACTGACTCCGTTGTAGTGCTTCTGGACACCTTCATTATACTCCAAACCCTAAGAAGGCCTCTGTAAAACGGAGGTATTCCCTCCCTAGAAATCTGGCAACTATCAACCAGAAATAAAGCCTTCTTTAAACCTAATCCCCCTTCCTGCTGTATTACAAGACCTGCCACCCCTCTCCAAACCCCATTTTTCGGTCCATAAAGCAACCTTTGAATAAAGTGGAACCGGAAAGCAGCAGCCCTACTAGCAAGATGTACAAGACCTTGTCCCCCCTCCTCTTTCGACAAATACAAAAAAAACTGTCTGTAATGAACACGATGGGAGACAGAGAGCTGGTTTCAAGAGCAGGGCACAGCAGGTGTTTATTGGTAAAGGACCACAGGAGGAGGCAGGTAGCTGGGTCCAGGGGCAGGCAGAAGGTTATACACAGGGGGTCCAAAAAGGCAACAGTACAGGCAGGGAAAAGGCTTGTAATGTCGTCAAGGAGATCAGGCAATAGGTTGATAACAGGAAATCCGATAAGCTGAAGTACAGGCAGGGAATATACAAAAAGCGTCATTAGTGAGGCAGGCCAAAACGATCATACACGGGATGATTGCATTACGGCAAAAACAGAGCTCCGAATGGAAGTGTGTCACAAAACAAACACCTCACAATGATGGGGTGCAAAGAACTGAACTAAATAGTGTGTGATGATGATATACAGGTGTGTGAACAGGTGATCAGAATTCAGGTGATTGGGATCTGGAGCGTGAACTGCGTTCAGGGGATCTATGTATTTGAGAGTGTGAGCTGGAAAGTGGGCTGGAAAGTGAGATGCGTTCAGGGGATCTATGTGTTTGAGAGTGTGAGTTGGAAGCAGACGTTACACTGTCGAACCCAATGATATTTATCCCCCCAAAAATCTACAATAATTGCCTGTATCTTAGCCAGAAGGCCAGATGGTGCCTCTAAACATGACAACCCATGCCACAGTGCAGAGGCAACCACATTGTTAACAATAAAAGTGTGCCGCCTATATGGCATACGAGATAACAACCAACGGCACTATATTCCGTTTTTTTTCCATTGTCCCCTAGGTACACTCCAAGATACTTAAAACCTCCCTTACACCATTCTAGCCCCTCTGGCAAAGCCATAATCCCTCCAGACCATTTCCCAATCTGTAAAGCACAAGTTTTTCACCAATTTACCATTGCAGAGGATATTCCCCTAAACCAATCAACCATTAGACTCAAACTATCCACCTCCGCTTGATTTTTCACTAAAATAACTACATCATCTGCATAGGCTGAGAGACGAACAGGAGGAATATCCTCTGAAAGGTATACCCCTTCAATCTGACTTCTAATGCTATTTAGTAGTGGCTGTATATGGGGCAGCAGGTAGCCTGAATCCAGAATCAGGGAAATATTATCTGCTATCTGCCTGCCAGGAACACAGTAGTGTATGATTTTCCCCATCACCTTCCTCAGCCTGTTGGACAAAGCTAATCAGTGCACAAAAAGGCCACCAGCCTCTAGTTCTTCACCTCCCGAGGGTCACCTTTTTTTGGTAGTAGGGTGAGGACAGCCCTTCTGCAGGTTATCGGTAGTAACCCTCCGGTCAAACAATCGTTAACTACTGCTACTCATGCCTCTCTCAACATAGCCCAAAAATACTTTAAAAAATTCAACAGGAAGCCCATCAATGTGCGGTGCCCTTCCATTTTCCATGCCTTTCAATGCAGTGTATACTGTAGCTCCTGCAAAGACAATAGATGCTCTAGCTGTGGGAGCCCATCAAGAAACTGTTGCATCACTGTTAAATCCTCTTTGTACTCACACTTTGTAGAGCTCAGCATAGAACTCTAGTGCCCTCTTTCTAATTTCACTAGGTCTAGTGAGCTCCTGTCCAACAGCTGATTTGAGGCAATGAATAATTCTTCTTTGTCCGTTCTTTTTCTCGAAACCAAAGAAAAATGTGGATGAGGCATCCATTTCAGAGATTCTCTGAAACGTACTTTTCACCAATGCCCCCTGTGCTCTGAAACCCAGCAGGTCTGCCAATGCGGCTTTTTTTCTCTTGAGGGCCTGAGTATAGCATTGATCTCCTGTGGTCTCAACCAACGTCAGGAGTTCCACTATTTCAGACTCTTGAGGTGTCCATTGATCTGGTGATATATCTGGTGACGTTCATCGTTTATTGATTACAGAATTGTTGAATCTGGATTTTCCCTATATCCCACTACTGTTGAAGGGATACAAAACTGGCCTTTTGAGACCTCCACCTCTTCCAGAAAGACCGAAAACATTTCCTGAAGTGAGCATCACTCAATAAAGTTATATTAAAATGCCAGTATGCACTTTGGGGTTTTACAGCGTTAATGTACACCACCTCTGTTATTAAACAATGATAAAAAATTCCCACTGGGGTTATCGCACTTGATTTACAGACCTGAGATTGATGCTCAAAACAATAAAACCTATCTAACCTGGACATAGAGATGGTGTTCTCTCTCACTTTGGCCCATGTGTACTGTCTCGTGCCTCCCTGTTGGCTCTGCCAAATATAATGTGTTACAATAAGGCGTTTTAAAAAAGTCCTTGAGGCTATATGAGGTTCTTTGTGGTTTCTATCTAAATCACTGACTGTGCAGTTAAAATCCCCATCAAAGAAATAAATAATCGTCAGTGTTACATTTCTCAATGGTATTTGATAATGTCTCAACAAGACATACCCTGCCAACTACCACCACTGGGGCATATGCATTTATTAAACACATAGTGAGGTTTTCATACCTCGCTCTAACTTTGAATAACCTCCGCTCAACTACCTCTTCAACCTCATATGACAAAGGCAAAAACCCTTTTGAGAACAGGATAGCCACACCCCCACTTTTGAGCTTTTATGACTACACACCACTGTCCCCCCCCTCCACACTCCTGTTGCCACAACTTCATTTTCAATATTACTACGCGTTTCCGGTAGAAAACTTGTCACTTCCCTTTCCCTTCATTAACTAAAACAACACAGCTCTTTTTTTACTCTCTCGCCCCATTTACATTTAAAGAAGAAATCTTAGTACTGCTTATTGCTGGGAAAAAAATATAGAGGAAGAGACAGAAAACTATTTCTGTCTCTTTACAGAGTTAAGACTGCGACTGAACTAGCGGCTTCAGGGCTTGTCAAACCTCCCCCTGTTATTTTTTTACATCAAAACCTTTGCTGATTGAATAAACAAATCACTTTCAGGAACAAAATCTGTTACATTATAATCCTGCATATATTTCTTCCCTTTTGTCAAATTCAGAAATTGATGTACTTTCTCAATCCCATACCTCCCTTCCACCCCATTGCCCTCACTATTTTGTTGTGATGCGTCAAATGACTCACTCTCACTATCCTCCCCAGACGAAAACTCCATAATCTCTACAACCATTTTATCCTCAACTGATTTATCAATCTCTACCTTCGTTTTAGAATTAGAACCTTCATCACCCCTTAAATTCTTCCTCTTAATCCTCAGTACTTTAAACACAGCTGCTTCATTTCCCATTGTTTCATTCTCCTCTTGAACTCCACTTCCATTTTCCAGCACCGACTCAGCGACCCCAGTCGCAGACTCACCGGCTGTTTCCCCTCCCTTTTTGGTCTGACCCACCACAATTGCCCCCGGAGCAACCCCGCTCTCCTTTCCTACTTTTCCAACCACATCTGGCCCACCTTCTTCCTTCCCCTGCAACCTTAGTATGTTCATCCCTTCATGGTGGTGCATTAGCTGTACCATCGCAATAGCTGCTACCTGGATCTGCGCACTGGTTTTCGGGACAATAACGTACCTAAATGACCCCCCTTCTTCCACAGCCAAAGCGTTTCATTGATTCAGTAGAAGCGTAGAACACATAATCAAATCTTAAAACTGAACGCTAAATTCAGTTTGTCAGTATCCTTCTTTAAAATCATGTGCACTTGTCTCCTATGAGACACGACATGTTTCAGCAAAGAAGATTTGCCTCCAAAAGCATCTTCTTTATTGTAGATACAAGTTGACCGTGACGAGATAACTCTCGCTCCAACACTTCATCCCTAACGAACGATGGCACATTAGAAAGTAGAACTTTCTTCAACAGATTCATAAGAGGAAATATCGACGTCTGCGTATCCCGCAATACAACACCACCCTCAACTATCGTTTTCACCTTTTCAATGGAATCTAAGAATATCACTACAGCGCTGTCCATCCTTGAGGCAGATGTTACGCTATCATACCCAATGATAGGGTGAACTGTTTTAGTTAGGTTCTTCCACAGAACACCCTGCGGCAGCCAGAATCTTTACTCCATACCGCTGACTAAGTTTTTCAAACCCCAACCCTCCTCGAGTGGCCATTGCAATAAGCCCCACACGCTGGTTGCACCCTTGACAAAAACAATCTGTACTATCACACCACCCCTTTACGTGCTTAGTGACAATGAGACAAATATAACCTTAAAACAACTAAACTAATCAATGTATATACAGTTGAAGTCGGAAGATTACAACCACTCCACACATTTTTTGTTAACAAACTATAGTTTTGGCAAGTCGGTTAGGACATCTCCTTTGTGCATGACACAAGTAATTTTTCCAACAATTATTTACAGACAGATTATTTCACTTATAATTCACTGTATCACAATTCCAGTGGGTCAGAAGTTTACATACACTAAATTGGAGGTGCCTTTAAACAGCTTGGAAAATTCCAGAAAATTATGTTATGGCGTTAGAAGCTTCTGATAGGCTAATTGACATAATTTGTGTCAATTGGAGGTGTACTTGTGGATGTATTTCAAGGCCTAACTTCAAACTCAGTGCCTCTTTGCTTGACATCATGGGAAAATCCCCAAAAAATGTTAGACCTTCACAAGTCTGGTTCATCCTAGGGAGCAATTTCCAAACGCCTGAAGGTACCACGTTCATCTGTACAAACAATAGTACGCAAGTATAAACACCATGGGACCACGCAGCCATCATACCGCTCAGGAAGGAGGTTTGTTCTGTCTCCTAGAAATGAACGTATTTTGGTGTGAAAAGTGCAAATCAATCCCAGAACAACAGCAAAGGACCCTGTGAAGATGCTGGAGGAAACAGGTATAAAGATATCTATATCCACAGTAAAACGAGTCCTATATTGACATAAACTGAAAGGCGGCTCAGCAGGGTAGAAGCCACTGCTCCAAAACCACCATAAAAAAGCCAGATTTGCAACTGCACATGGGGACAAAGATTTTGAGAAATGTCCTCTGGTCTGATGAAACAAAAATAGAAATTGTTTGGCCATAACAACCATCGTTATGTTTGGAGGAAAAAGTGGGAGGATGCAAACTGGAGAACACCATCCCAACAGTGAAGCACGGGGGTGGCAGCAACATGTTGTGGGTGTGCTTTACTGCAGGAGGGACTAGTGCACATGACAAAATGGATGGCATCATGAGGCAGGAAAATGATGTGCATATATTGAAGCAACATCTCAAGACATCAGTCAGGAAGTTAAAGCTTGGTCACAAATGGGTCTTCCAAATGGACAATGACCTCACGCATACTTCAAAAGTTGTGGCAAAATGGCATAAGGACAACAAATTCAAGGTATTGGAGTGGCCATCACAAAGCTCTGACCTCAATCCTATAGAAAATATGTTGGCTGAACTGAAAAAGCGTATGCAAGCAAGGAGGCCTAAAAACCTGACTAAGTCACACCAGCTCTGTCAGGAGGAATGGGCCAATATTCACCCAACTTATTGTGGGAAGCTTGCGGACGGCTACCCGAAACATTTGACCCAAGTTAAACAATTTAAAGTTATTGCTACCAAATACTAATTGAGTGTATGTACCCACTGAGAATGTGATGAAAGAAATAAAAGCTGAAATAAATAATTCTCTCTACTCTTATTCTGACGTTTCACATTCTTAAAATAAAGTGGTATCCTAACTGACCTAAGACAGGGAATGTTTACTAGGAATGTCAGGAATTGTGAAACACTGACTTTAAATGTATTTGGCTAAGGTGTATGTAAACTTCCGACTTCAACTGTATATATACACACACTGAAAACACACTGAAAACACACTGAAAACATCAAAACCCAATAGAGTGAAAGAAATTCAGTCGCTCTCACATTCGCTCCTGCTTCCCGACTCACTCCCAGCATGCACTTCAATGAGAGAGAGAGAGAGAGGAGAGAGGGAGAGAGAGAGAATTTGAAAACAAATTAAACATTGATCAACTGTTGGGCAAAATTCCAGTGTGCAATCACAGCAGCAAGACCTGTGGCCCTTTGCCATGAGAAAAGGGGAACCAGTGTGTGTGTGTGACAGGTTGAGTTTCCTGTTTCCGGTCACAACTTGCAGACTTGTTTACGCTGCTGTGCGTTTTTTTTGCCGTTTTTACTTTGCTACCTGACGGTTTTTACTTTTTCATTACCGTATATTTTTACTTTTTCCCTCACCCAACTTTTTTTTTCATTCAACTTTCCTACCCCGGAGGTTTTATCTGGACATGGTTCGTCAGGACTTCAAACAGCCGAAGCTAAGTAACATTAACATGATGCCTTCTAATTGCAGTCGTTGTACTCATAATATACAGGAGAACGATCGCCTTACGGCAAGGATAGCTGTGCTGCAAGCCCAGCTTCAGACGCAATTGTTAGGCAAGGGTCATTTCAGTGTAGGAAAGGATGAAACAGCGTCTGTGCCACCAGCAAGTACAGATAGTAACGTTAGTATAAACCCCCTCGCACGGTCCCCGCAGCCGGACATCTTTCTCATGGCGTCTGGAGGGAAACGCTGTAGGAATGCTCAACCGGTGTCGCTTATTCAGCCGACAGAAACTTTCAACCGGTTCTCCCCGTTAAGCGAGTCGGAGTCGGAGGCCGAGACTTCTCTGGTCTCTGCTCCTCCCGTTGTGGGGTCTGAGACGCCGACGGCTCCCACCATTAGCTCTGACAAATTGAAAACCCTAGTCATTGGCGACTCCATTACCCGCAGTATTAGACTTAAAACTAATCATCCAGCGATCATACACTGTTTACCAGGGGGCAGGGCTACCGACGTTAAGGCTAATCTAAAGACGGTGCTGGCTAAAGCTAAAACTGGCGAGTGTAGAGAGTATAGAGATATTGTTATCCACGTCGGCACCAACGATGTTAGGATGAAACAGTCAGAGGTTACCAAGCGCAACATAGCTTCAGCATGTAAATCAGCTAGAAAGATGTGTCGGCATCGATTAATTGTCTCTGGCCCCCTCCCAGTTAGGGGGAGTGATGAGCTCTACAGCAGAGTCTCACAACTCAATCGCTGGATGAAAACTGTTTTCTGCCCCTCCCAAAAGATAGAATTTGTAGATAACTGGCCCTCTTTCTGGGATTCACCCACAAACAGGACCAAGCCTGGCCTGCTGAGGAGTGACGGACTCCATCCTAGCTGGAGGGGTGCTCTCATCTTATCTACGAACATAGACAGGGCTCTAACTCCTCTAGCTCCACAATGAAATAGGGTGCAGGCCAGGCAACAGGCTGTTAGCCAGCCTGCCAGCTTAGTGGAGTCTGCCACTAGCACAGTTAGCGTAGTCAGCTCAGCTTTCCCCATTGAGACCGTGTCTGTGCCTCGATCTAGGTTGGGCAAAATTAAAAATGGCGGTGTTCGCTTCAGTAATCTTACTAGTATAAAGACCTCCTCCATTCCTGCCATTATTGAAAGAGATTGTGATACTTCACATCTCAAAATTGGGTTACTTAATGTTAGATCCCTCACTTCCAAGGCAGTTATAGTCAACTAATCACTGATCATAATCTTGATGTGATTGGCCTGACTGAAACATGGCTTAAGCCTGATGAATTTACTGTGTTAAATGAGGCCTCACCCCCTGGTTACACTAGTGACCATACCCCCCGTGCATCCGGCAAAGGCGGAGGTGTTGCTAACGTTTACGATAGCAAATTTCAATTTACAAAAAAAAAAACAATGACGTTTTCGTTTTGTCCAACATGTCTCTGGACCTACTCACTGCCACAGTCATACTCTGGACCTAGTTTTGTCCCATGGAATAAATGTTGTGGATCTTAATGTTTTTCCTCATAATCCTGGATTATCGGACCACCATTTTATTGCGTTTACAATTGCAACAAATAATCTGCTCAGACCCCAACCAAGGAAGATTAAAAGTCGTGCTATAAATTCTCAGACAACCCAAAGATTCCTTGATGCCCTTCCAGACTCCCTCTGCCTACCCAAGGACGTCAGAGGACAAGAATCAGTTAACCACCTAACCGAGGAACTCAATTTAACCTTGCGCAATACCCTAGATGCAGTTGCACCCCTAAAAATTAAAAACATCTGTCATAAGAAACTAGCTCCCTGGTATACAGAAAATACACGAGCTCTGAAGCAAGCTTCCAGAAAATTGGAACGGAAATGGCGCCACACTAAACTGGAAGTCTTCCGACTAGCTTGGAAAGACAGTACCGTGCAGTATCGAAGAGCCCTCACTGCTGCACGATCATCCTATTTTTCCAACTTAATTGAGGAAAATAAGAACAATCCGAAATTTCTTTTTGACACTGTCGCAAAGCTAACTAAAAAGCAGCATTCGCAAATGGAGGATGGCTTTCACTTCAGCAGTAATAAATTTATGAACTTCTTTGAGGAAAAGATCATGATCATTAGAAAGCAAATTACGGACTCCTCTTTAAATCTGGGTATTCCTCCAGGGCTCCATTGTCCTGAGTCTGCACAACTCTGCCAGGACCTAGGATCAAGGGAGATACTAAAGTGTTTTAGTACTATATCTCTTGACATAATGATGAAAATAATCATGGCCTCCAAACCCTCAAGCTGCATACTGGACCCTATTCCAACTAAAATACTGAAAGAGCTGCTTCCTGTGCTTGGCCCTCCTATGTTGAACATAATAAACGGCTCTCTATCCACCGGATGTGTACCAAGCTCACTAAAAGTGGCAGTAATAAAGCCTCTCTTGAAAAAGCCGAATCTTGACCCAGAAATTATAAAAAACTATCGGCCTATATCGAATCTTCCATTCCTCTCAAAGATTTTTGAAAAAGTTGTTGCGCAGCAACTCATTGCCTTCCTGAAGACAAACAATGTATACGAAACGCTTCAGTCTGGTTTTAGACCCCATCATAGCACTGAGACTGCAATTGTGAAGGTGGTAAATGACCTTTTAACCTGTCTGGGGTATGTGGGACGATTTCGTCCCACCTACGTAACAGCTACTGATATTCCAGTGGCGCGATTTTTGAATCGTTAGAAATACTATTACTTCAATTTCTCAAACATATGACTATTTTACAGCTATTTAAAGACAAGAATCTCGTTAATCTAACCCCACTGTCCGATTTCAAAAAGGCTTTACAACGAAAGCAAAACATTACATTATGTCAGCAGAGTGCCCAGCCAGAAAAAATCAGACAGCCATTTTTCAAGCTAGCATATCATGTCACATAAACCCAAACCACAGCTAAATGCAGCACTAACCTTTGATGATCTTCATCAGATGACACACCTAGGACATTGTGTTATACAATACATGCATGTCTGTTCAATCAAGTTCATATTTATATCAAAAAACAGCTTTTTGCATTAGCATGTGACGTTCAGAAAACGCATAACCCCCGGCAAACTTCCGTTGAATTTACTAACAGTTTGCTAAATTACTCACGATAAACGTTCACAAAAAGCATAACAATTATTTTAAGAATTATAGATACATTACTCCTCTATGCACTCGATATGTCCGATTTTAAAATAGCTTTTCGGATGAAGCACATTTTGCAATAATCTAAGTACATAGCCCGGCATTACAGGGCTAGCTATTTAGATACCCACCCAGGTCAGCATCCACCAAAATCACATTTCCTATAAGAAAAATGTTCTTACCTTGCTTGTTCTTCATCAGAATACACTGCCAGGACTTCTACTTCAATAACAAATGTTGGTTTGGTCCCAAATAATCCATCGTTATATCCAAACAGCGACGTTTTGTTCGTGAGTTCTAGAATGCTTCTTCCCGGTTTCGCGCATGGCGCATTGGCGTGTCAAAAATGTCTAAATATTCCATTACCGTACTTCGAAGCATGTCAACCGCTGTTTAAAACCAATTTTTATGCCATTTATGTCGTAGAGAAGTGATAATATTCCGACCGGGAGTATGCATTGAGCCTAAACAGCCGAATAAAATTTCTCCTCAGAAGCGACTCATGCACGCGCATCATTCAAAGGTCCTCGGAGCATCCACTTACAAAAGGCGATAATATGTTTCAACCTGAGGCTCCCTCGTAAACCTTCAGTTATTTCGCGGGCTCTGAGAGCCTATTGGAGCCCTGGGAATTGTCACGTTACAGCTAAGATCCTTACTTTTCAATAAAAAGATGCAAGACGCACGACTCCTTGTCAGACAGGGTACTTCCTGCTTGAAACCTTGTCAGGTTTTTGCCTGCCATAGGAGTTCTGTTATACTCACAGACACCATTCAAACAGTTTTAGAAAATTCAGAGTGTTTTCTATCCAAACCTGAACAATAATATGCATATTCTACCTTCTGAGTTGGTGTAGGAGGCAGTTAAAAATGGGAACATATTTTTCCAAAATTCTCAATACTGCCCCCTAGCCCAGACAGGTTAATGACGTCAGACCGAGGCTCTGCATCTGTCCTCATGCTCCTAGATCTTAGTGCCGCTTTTGATACCATCGATCACCACATTCTTTTGGAGAGATTGGAAACCCAAATTGGTCTACATGGACAAGTTCTGGCCTGGTTTAGATCTTATCTGTCGGAAAGATATGAGTTTGTCTCTGTGAATGGTTCGTCCTCTGACAAATCAATTGTAAATTTCGGTGTTCCTCAAGGTTCCGTTCTAGGACCACTATTGTTTTCACTATATATTTTACCTCTTGGGGATGTCATTCGAAAACATAATGTTAAATTTCACTGCTATGCGGACGACACACAGCTGTACATTTCAATGAAACATGGTGAAGCCCCAAAATTGCCCTCGCTAGAAGCCTGTGTTTCAGACATAAGGAAGTGGATGGCTGCAAATGTTCTACTTTTAAACTCGGACAAAACAGAGATGCTTGTCCTAGGTCCCAAGAAACAAAGAGATCTTCTGTTGAATCTGACAATTAATCTGGATGGTTGTACAGTCGTCTCAAATAAAACTGTGAAGGACCTTGGCGTTACTCTGGACCCTGATCTCTCTTTTGAAGAACATATCAAGACTGCTTCAAGGACAGCTTTTTTCCATCTACGTAACATTGCAAAAATCAGAAACTTTCTGTCCAAAAATGACGCAGAAAAATTAATCCATGCTTTTGTTACTTCTAGGCTCGACTACTGCAATGCTCTACTTTCCGGCTACCCGGATAAAGCACTAAACAAACTTCAGTTAGTGCTAAATACGGCTGCTAGAATCCTGACTAGAATCAAAAAATTTGATCATATTACTCCAGTGCTAGCCTCCCTACACTGGCTTCCTGTTAAGGCAAGGGCTGATTTCAAGGTTTTACTGCTAACCTACAAAGCATTACATGGGCTTGCTCCTACCTATCTTTCCGATTTGGTCCTGCCGTACATACCTACACGAACGCTACGGTCACAAGACGCAGGCCTCCTAATTGTCCCTAGAATTTCTAAGCAAACGGCTGGAGGTAGGGCTTTCTCCTATAGACCTCCATTTTTATGGAATGGTCTGCCTACCCATGTGAGAGACGCAGACTCAGTCTCAACCTTTAAGTCTTTACTGAAGACTTATCTCTTCAGTAGGTCCTATGATTAAGTATAGTCTGGCCCAGGAGTGTGAAGGTGAACGGAAAGGCTGGAGCAACGAACCGCCCTTGCTGTCTCTGCCTTGTCGGTTCCCCTCTTCCCACTGGGATTCTCTGCCTCTAACCCTTTTACAGGGGCTGAGTCACTGACTTACTGGTGTTCTTCCATGCCGTCCATGGGAGGGGTGCGTCACTTGAGTAGGTTGAGCCACTGACGTGGTCTTCCTGTCTGGGTTGGCGCCCCCCCCTTGGGTTGTGCCGTGGCGGAGATCTTTGTGGGCTATACTCGGCCTTGTCTTCGGACGGTAAGTTGGTGGTTGTAGATATCCCTCTAGTGGTGTGGGGGCTGTGCTTTGGCAAAGTGGGTGGGGTTATATCCTGCCTGTTTGGCCCTGTCCGGGGGTATCATCGGATGGGGCCACAGTGTCTTCTGATCCCTCCTGTCTCAGCCTCCAGTATTTATGCTGCAGTAGTTTATGTGTCGGGGGGCTAGGGTCAGTCTGTTACATCTGGAGTATTCTCTTGTCTTATCCGGTGTCCTGTGTGAATGTAAATATGCTCTCTCTAATTCTCTCTTTCTCTCTTTCTTTCTTTCTCTCGGAGGACCTGAGCCCTAGGACCATGCCTCAGGACTACCTGGCATGATGACTCCTTGCTGTCCCCAGTCCACCTGGCCATGCTGCTGCTCCAGTTTCAACTGTTCTGCCTGCGGCTACGGAACCCTGACCTGTTCACCGGACGTGCTTGTTGCACCCTCGACAATTACTATGATTATTATTATTTGACCATGCTGGTCATTTACGAACATTTTAACATCTTGACCATGTTCTGTTATAATATCCACCCGGCACAGCCAGAAGAGGACTGGCCACCCCTCATAGCCTGGTTCCTCTCTAGGTTTCTTCCTAGGTTTTTGGCCTTTCTCAGGAGTTTTTCCTAGGGAGTTTTTCCCAGCCACCGTGCTTCTTTCACATGCATTGCTTGCTGTTTGGGGTTTTAGGCTGGGTTTCTGTACAGCACTTTGAGATTTCAGCTGATGTACGAAGGGCTATATAAATACATTTGATTTGATTTGCTTTGATTTGGAGCACTAACAACATTGTAAATACAACCTATATTTTTCTGTTTATTTATTTTCCTTTTCATACTTCAACTATTGGCACATGGTTACAACACTTTACATAGCGAATAATGTAACATTTGAAATGTCTATATTCTTGAAAAACCTTTGTGTGTGTAATGTTTACTGATATTTCCCTTGTTTACTTCCCTTTCGTTTATTGTCTATTCCATTTGCTTTGGCAATGTAAACATATGTTTCCCATGCCAATAAAGCCCTTTGAATTGAGAGAGAGAGAGAGAGAGAGAGAGAGAGAGAGAGAGAGAGAGAGAGAGAGACCAAGCTTCATATCCATTTAACATAGACCGCAGCTACCTCACTGCTCACAGGGAATTAAACGAGAACTTTAATAGTATTGACACAAAATGGGACATCAACACAAATGCAAAAACTTGCTACTGTAATATGATAATATTGTATTTGACATCATATTTCTGTCAGACTTTAATAAATAAATTCACTTCAACATGATAATGTTGCTTTTGACAGCATGGTTTTCTATTGACTTACTTTTCTGTATGGTTTTCTAATTAGTCTATAGTCAAATTACTTGATTATAAAACTGCATGGCTTGTGATAACACATTAATCACATGAAAAACAAACTGTGCACCACCATACTTAGAGTCTGCACATGAAACACAAAGCCATACAGTGATATTATCCTGAAGCAAGATGATGGTCCCTGTGTATGGTTGTGACCAGGACATAGTGAGAAGAGTTGGGTTTTAAGATAAGGAAAATAAACTCAGTAACTCATTGTCCTGTGTTAACCCCATAAGAGAAATACCAAGGCATTAGCATTATAGTGACCAAAACAACAGCCTGGAGATGGAGAGAGCTGTCAGTGATGTCTGAAAGGTTACACATATTATCGGTCCTACCTCACATTACCCAAGCAGCCTTAACTAGGTTCCTCCATTCCTGACCTGAACTATCTGCATTCTGTATCTTAGAGGAATATGACTGGCCAGTGAATATGAATAATGAGGATTACAGGATATAAGTTGTGAAGGTTTAAGACCAGGAAGAGAGGAGAGAGGAGAGAGGAAAGAAAAAGAGAGGAAAGGAGTCCACTCAGGAGTATTGGGCCTCAGTGTGGGTGTAGGACCGGAGCCAGCTATACAGTCGGAGGTCTGGCCATGGCTGACCAGTCATTGTGGATGTTGGCTGAGACCATGAGGACTACCTTTGGCTGACCAGATGCCTGTCGCCATGGTGAGGGGATAGTACTGCTGTGGACCTCCTCACCTGCTGCGTCTCGCCTGATTACTTCCAGCAGGACGTTAGATACACTGACTGTGGTAGGTTGAAATATGGCCACACTCAGCATCTAGTGGTACATTCAATAGAAAGTCCTGGCATTCGTATACTGTAGTTTAGGGCTTCTGTAATGGGGTAGAATAGACTAATATGAAATGGGAGTTAAAATGAAGGCTTCAGAGTATAGCTAAATCCGAGATCAATCGATCAATCAATTAAACAGCGTGTGTGAAGATGTGCACGTATACATGTGTATAAATGTGACATTATTAGGGACTCATCCTAAGAGAGATCTAAAGAGAGGCTCACTGTTACATTGCCTATAATCCTCTCTACCTGCGGTGTATCTAGGGGTGTATATTCTGGAAGCACCGCTCTGACAGCTAGTAGACGACAGTCTGCTTCTCCCCCAGACAGCCTGATACATGATTGATAGTCTCTTTGAAATATTAGCCCTGTGAAAGCCACACACTCAATTTCATCACACTAATGAAGCGCATGCAGGGGCTCTTGACTAGACATTAGAAGAAATAGCTAATTTCAGACACAGGTTCTTTTAAAATGTTGTTTTATGTTTGGGATGAAAGTGGGTAGATATCTGCCCCTATGGTTTTGGATATGAATGACAGGCTATGTTATTTACTGCCAGAAAGTGGTATTTCTAGTACCCAACATACTGAGTGACTGGGGTGTTACTGGAAACACATACAGGAAGACACGGAGGTGGGTCCTGTCCTCGAAGCCCATCAACATCTCTGAATGTCTGAAATCTCTAAATTGAAACAGAAGCACTGAAGGTGGAATCTTGCTATAAATACGTATATCCACCTTGTTGTTGCAGAAAACATCCGGAGGTGAAAGCCAACCCAGCAGTGAGAGGTTCTTTTCTCTCCTTGTCGTTGGCTGTTTGGCTTTCTGGAGCATGCAGGGCTGGAGGCCATCTTGTAAAGAACACACCTGAGTTAGGGTGCCAGGGGCAGCCGGGGATCAGGTGTGACTAATCTCCCACCTCTCACTGGACATCACGCCTCCGAGTGCTTTATCTTTATTTTGAAGTCTGGAAGCTCAGCTCAGGTACAATAGCTTGTAGTGTGTGTGTGTGTGTGTTTGTGTGTTCATGCATGTGTGTGTGCGTTCGTGAATCGTGTGTGTGAACACACTGCATATGTATTCATATTTAGTGTGTCTATGTTAATTGTCCATTTTTTTTTATTGTGAATTGGTTAATTAATGAATGCTTCAGTTCTCACTAAGTAGTCAATGTTCAATTACCGGATAACATAAAGATATGACTGCAGGCTATACTGCTCCAATAACACTGTCCCCTTCACCTGAGGAGACTATTAGTAGCAGGTTAGTAACACTCTCCTCTGCTCCCTTCCTCAATCTTTTTCAGCCAGGTCACCTGTGATACAAGTCAGTATTCGACGTCAAACCATATCTGAGTACGTCGGGAGAGGATGTGGAAACCGGCCACTAGGGGCAACAGCGAGAGCTGTTACCTTCAAGTAAGTTTTGGTTTTTCTAGTGTGTTGTGGACAGGGATGGCGGATGGTTGTAATCCTGTTCAAATCCAGCTATGTTTGTTTTAAGCCTATCCCAAACCTTAACCCTTACCTTAACCATTCAGAGTTAATACCTAACCTCAAGATTTTGGAGTTAATGCCTAAACTTAATCTTAAACACTTTTGACATTTGCAACAACTTCAACATTTGAAGTTTGAGAAACATGGATGAACGTCTAATTCTGACGTGAGAGCTAGTTGCTCTTGTTAGAGGTTAGAGATGCTTAGGTACAGAAGAGATGAGGCAGTACTCAGGACAGAGCTCAGAGCTAAATTAATCACTTCAAGCCTGTCTGCTCTCTTACAGTAAAACAGACAAAGTCATACTGTTAGGCCCCTTTTAACGGTTCTCGTTGTCGTTTTCTTTAGCGGGCCCCGCTTGCCCTATAAACGTTTCTCTCATTACCGCCAGGCTTCTGCCTAGTTGCCTACAATTGCCTTCCCTTCCTTTTTCTTTTTTTTAATGGTCTGTTTTTCCTTTCTCCCCATCAGCTGTGTCAATGTAATTGAGGGAGACTCAGTTAAGGATCTTTTATGCTCTTTGGTTGTTGAAAGTGTCCTAAAGGGGGTTCGTCAGTGTTTTACAGCGCCGGAGGAAGATGGCGGATCAAGGACAGAACAGCTGCAGACAATAACAGAGGAAATTGGTCCTCTGGTGCAGAGGGGGGTGGAGGTGGGGGGTGAGGACACGGCACAGCACGGCCTTAAAAAGACAGCTAACACACACGGAACACCATCACTACAGTTTGGTTACTGCTTACCATCCAGCAGGCCCTCTGGCTCGGCTCCTGCAGCCAGCTCTGCAGGGGAAACAACCTTAGCTTGATGTTATAAATTGGTGAAAATGGGATGCAAATTGGGTTTGAAATTGTATTAAAGTCTTTTGACAGGTGAAATTGCATGAAAGTCTATATGACAGGTATGAGTGATGCTGAAAAGACAGATTTTGTGTTACAGGCAGTTTCATTTGTGATATCAGGAGAGAGAGGGAGCGGGAAGAGAAGAGGAAGAGGGGAAGATAGAGAGAGAGGGGGAGCGAGAGATCTAATAACTATTGGCGACAAAAAAAAAACCTTTGTGCCATATTAGCTACAAAATATGTAGCTTCCTGCCACATCCATAGGGACAGCCAGTGGAATGACCAACCAGAGCAATAACATTGCTGCCTGTGTCTTTCTCACTATTTCTTACTGTAGTGTCCTGTTAAATGTTACTACTCATTGAGTTTATTATTGTTCCTATTATTATTTTTCTGCGTCATCATTGATTTTATATGTCTATATGTTTGCTTTGGCAATGTATGTGGTAACACTTTCCATGCCAATAAATCCATTTGAGAGAGAGAGAGAGAGAGAGAGAGAGAGAGAGAGAGAGAGAGAGAGAGAGAGAGAGAGAGAGGAAAAAAAAAAAAGACTGACAAACTTAGTCTTCCAGCTGTCAGGATAATACACTGGAGACATAAAGAGGCACCACTGTGTCCACGCCACGGACGCCAGTAGTCCAATATTCCCGCTTGGATGGGAACATTCAGCTTTCCTACACCATTCCACTTAGAAAGCAGGAGATAAAGCGAGGGTGGCAAAGACAGAGAGGAAAAAAGAGTGAATAGGAGAGAGAGAGACCGACGCCGAGAGAGAATATAAAAGAGAGAATAGAAGTCAGAAAGATTTAGGTCAGGGCTGACACTATGACTGTAGCACAGAGGCTGGCCCAGGATTGAGGTCAGCGGCTGGCTGGACACACAGCCTAGTCTGAGTCACAGTCCAGAAGAACACTGTCGCCAGTGAATCACTAGTCATTTGAAATCAAATGACTATCTGTTTGTTGTGAAATTTTCCTACTATGGGAATTTGGGCTATGCAGAAATATACCATTTGTAATTGTTCATTACATATGGTATCGCCTTCATAGAACACACCATGCACATTTTAGTCATTCAGCAGACGTTTTTACCCAGAACAACTTGTAAGTTCATACATCTTTACGCATTACCTTGAGGGAATCAAACCCATAACCCCAGCGTTGCAAGCACCATGCTCTACCAACTGAGCCACACTGATTGTACAACATGGCAAGAGCACCTTCCTAATATTGAGTTGCACCCCTCCCCCTGCTGCCCTCAGAACAGCCTCAATTAGTTGGGGCATGGATTCCACAAGGTGTCGAAAGCATTCCACAGGGATGGTTGTCCATGTTGACTCCAATGATACCACAATTTTGTCAAGTTGGCTGGTTGTCCTTTGGGTGGTGGAGCATTCTTGATACACACTGGAAACTGTTGAGCGTGAATAACTCATCAGCATTGCAGTTCTTGACACAAACTGGTGTGTCTGGCACCTACTACCATACCCCTTTCAAAAGCACTTAAATATTTTGTCTTGCCCATTCACCCTCTGAATGGCACACAGACACAATCCATGTCTCAATTGACTCAAGGCTTAAAAATCCTTATTTAACCTGTCTCCTCCCTTTCATTTACACTGATTGAAATGGATTTATCAAGTGACATCAATAAAGCATCATAGCTTTCAACTGGATTCACCTGCTCAGTCAATTTCATGGAAAAACCAGCTGTTCTTAATGTTTTTTACACTCAGTTTATGTGTCTAGTTGCATGGCCAGTATAACCCCAGACAGGAAGAGACAGAGACCATCTACAGGCAGAGATGTCTGAACCAGGTGTTTCTGACTGCTCCTCTCTTACCACAAAATGGCTGACAGTATGTTGTGGTCTATCCTCATGGCAATGAATGAGATACGGTAGGTCGAATCCATATAGAATCAGAGTTAAAACCCTTGACCCAAGGCCAACCGCATCCAAGTGTGTTCTGGGGAATGCTTTCTCTCTCTCTGTCTGGCATCAACCAAACAGACACACACTCATATAACACACAAAAACACACACACTTTAGCTCCACAATTACTTTCTAATTGATGGTCTGGCCCCTGTCTAAACCTGTGCAGACCTGGGCAAGCAGGGCCAAATGAATCCTGACTTTGATATGAAATAAACTGCAGGAGCTTCCTATGTCAATGTTTCATTCCTTCTCCTTCTCTCGCTCCTCTCTTCTCCCTCCATCACATCTCCTTTAGAGTGAGGAATGAGGGCAGAAAGGGGGATGAGAAGAGGGAGAGTGGCAGGAGGGCTAAGGAGAACGACCGTGGGATAAGGAGAGATGGGATGTGGGGGTGAGGGTTGGGGTCGAGGGTCACGGGTAGGGGAATGATGGGAGGCAGGGTTATGGATGATGATGAGGGGAAAAGGGGGTGAGGAGATGGGTCCACATTAGGTCAGCCTGCTACTTGAGTGTTATCAGGTTCCACTTGACCCAATTACAGCAGAGAAAGAGAAAGAGAGAAAGAGAGAGGCAGACCAGAGAAAATGATTAACCCATGGCCACACACACACAGCCACAGGCTCTCTGGGCCTGAGTGGGGGGAGAGGGCTTGAGAGAGGGGAGATGGGATAGGGGAGAATGCCTGAGAGGGAGAGAGGGTGATGGGATAGGGCCTGAAAAGGGGAGAGGGGATAGGGCCCGAGAGGGAGATAGGGAATATGGCCTGAGAGGGGGAGAGGGAAGAGTGGAAAGGGGAGAGAGGGGAGAGAGGGGAAGGAGCCTGAGAGGGGGAGAGGGCCTGAGAGATGGGAGAGGGGGGAGCGGAGACAGAGGAGGGGAGAGAGGGGGAGGGGGCTTGAGAGGGGGAGAGGGCCTGAGAGATGGGAGAGGAGGGAGTGGGACAGGGGGATGGGAGAGAGGGGGAGGGGGCTTGAGAGGGGGAGAAGGGAAGGATAGAGACTTAGTGATCCAATTTTGGTTGTTGTGGTTGCTGTTTGTTGGGTGTTTGATTACAGAGACACCATTTTCTGGATCTCATGACCTCTCATGCGTTATGGTGGCGCTCATGGGCAAATCACTTCCCTGAAGCATTATTTACTTGATTGTCCTTTACTCTGTGATTCATACCAAACATTTCCACTGCCCACTAAATCAGTCCTGCCTCCTCTCCTCCTTTCTTCTGTCTCTTTGACCTCCTCTCCGCCCAGTAAAGTTCACCCCAGTTTGTCTTCCTCAACGACTCGGACAAAGACAACTCCTCCCCTCCTCCACTCTGCCTTCTCTCTCTGACAGAGACTCAAATAAATAGTGACGCTTCACACAGACCCATGAAACCATCTGAAATACTTTATATGTCTCCTATTGATTGGCCCCTGGCCTCTTCCTCAACCGCCTGGGTTGGCATTAGTATCGACGAGGAGGAGATTTCTCACCCTGCCTGCTATAAAGCAGCCATTTCCGTGCCCTTTCAAAGACGGAGAATTAGATGAAGTGCTATTTACAACCCTTCCTCTCTGTACCGACACATAGACAAAGTGCTGCGGGTGTGTACACCAAGGGCCATGAGTGCTGCCGTTGGGTCGAATATGTTTTGGAGTCTCTGACAAGTCTCACTTTCCAGTATAACGTTCCTTTCAGACTCTCTAGCACTGTCATATACACCTCAGAGTAGTTTGAAAGTGTCTTAGAGACTCAGATCAGGTTTACTTTATGTTATAATCTTGAAATACTATATGAGATTAGAAAGGTCCTAAATTGCCGTAAGGAGACCTAGATACAGTGTGGTGTGTTAGGATGAGATGAATCCTGCAGGACATTCACCTTTCCGAGCTATCATCTCTGTCTCTAGCTGTCTGATTCTGGAAACTCTAAATATCAAGTTTGGTGAAGTCTGTATGCGAGACAGACAACACATTCTCTCCAGCCTGAAAGAGGCTCATCCTTCCTGTGAATGGAGAATAAAAAAACAGAACAGAAGGAAAAAATAAAGAGGAAAAAGAGCTAAAAAGGGAGAGCTGGCTGGCCCAGACTTTAAAAAGTCCTTGACCTTGGCGTTAGGGCCAACCTTCAGCGTTACCTTTATTTGAGATGTGCTAATGAACAGTCACATTGTATAAGGGCCTCTACCAAACTAGGCCAAGGGAGAAAAAAAGAAAAAAGAGAGAGAGAGAGAGATTTTTTTTTTTTAAAGAGTGGTTAGCTCGTCTTATCCAATCTCTTATCATGGTTAGTCACTCACCCTGAAGGTTGAAACCTAGAAGTTAGACAATCAGAATGTCAGAACATCACACGATAAAACCTGGTGCATAGACCCCGTTTACCGTCTTAGTTGCCTCTCTCTCTGCCACTAACGAGAGCGACTACGAGATGTGTATTTGGAATAGAGAAGTATTTCCTCCTCCTGTCACACCAGAGATATTGGAATTCATAACATGGGGAACATAATTGGTTATAGGGAATATTGTGAAGGGAAAAGGAGTGAAAGAAAGAAAAGGAAAGGGAAAAAGTAAACTCATTTGCAAGCGACTACACTTATAATTAAATTCCAAGCTAAAAGCCTTGCTTGTCATGTGTACTCATTTGCATCTCTGTTAAATATTCATGAATTTATTTGCATGAGCAGGCACAGTGTCTACACATGAGACGTCACACAGAATTTTTAATATATACTTTATAATATTTGACAATCTGCCCAATGGCACCAGACAGGGTAATGCATTTTGTAGGGATATTTTTTTTACAGATATGGAAAGCCATACTTACTGTAAAATTCACAAAATGATATTCATTCATCTCTCAACAGATACAGTAGAAAGAAGAGGGAATTGATTCCATGGTAAACTACTTGCAGATGTTGAAGTGGCTAACTGAGTAGGGTTGTTTTACTGAAGCACCTCAGGAATTCAGGCTACAAGAACATCAAAACATGCTGTTTATTGATCTGATTGATTTGTTTTTTATATGTATTCCATTTTTCCTGACTTGGTTTTCCTGTATTGGATCCATTTCTTTTTCATTGTATCTAATATTCCTCATATGAACCTGATGGGCATCAAAGAGCAAAACATAGATTTATGTGTCGTTCATTGAAAACACACGTTGCATCTCCAAATGACGTTGAACCGTCTAGGTCGGTAGTTGCAGTGAACAAAGCCTTCCAAGGAGAGCATCAAATTAGGCTTTGAGTTAGACACACTCCCTAAGTGACAGAATGGTCCGGATCACATTCTAATACCTCTTTGTTTTATTAAATCACTAAGCAAACACTTTGTGTTTCTCTAAATGCGCTGCTCTCATTCCATTACCATCAGCCCAGACCGGTAGCACAACCAGGGTGAGAGGCATTCGACACGACAGCATCTTCTAAATATTTAACATCATGGGACAAAGCAGAGAGAGGGATCGCACTCCGTAAATAAGTAAAAAACAAAGAGGGAAAACACATAAGAGGAGAGATTAGTCCCTGCTAAAAGTGCAACAATGCCTCACTGTTCCAGCCTGCATAATTTAGAGGCCTTGCTGTGTCCGATCGAGTCCCGGCCCCTCTGGATTGAGACATCCTTCCATGGAGCACCAAGGAGAGAGGGAGAGAGGGAGAGGAGCCGCCTGCTTCCGTTTTGCTCGGGCTCGGGTCGGAGAAAATCACAGTTCCGTGTTTACAGATGAGCTAGTTTTCCCAGAACGCACTTTGCATTTTAATGAGGCCCTTGCCTGCATACTAAGTGCACATTAAGCCGATGCAGTGGGGGCGAATGTAGCGATACATTACGGTCAAAGGGAAACAGCCTCTTCACATTTTTAAACAAACAAAAGTTTTAGAGGGGCCAGAGTTGTTGTGATGCAGATTAGGGTGGAGGTTGTGGTGGTGGTTGTGCTGGTGGTAGGGATGATGATGAGGAAGAGGAGGAATACTAGGAAGAGGCTGGCTCATAAGTGATTATCTTTATGTTGAGATTGATGATAGTGACGATAGTGTCAGAGTTAGCTCTGTTAAGTGTCCAATTCAGACGTATGATCCAGTTAAACCACAGTATTCCCCAAAATACCTCTCCCCCTAATACAATGATACATTTTCATACAGGAAGTCTTCATTTTCTAACTGTTATTTAGAGAAGGAGTACCTGTATGTACTGTACTGACCCTGGCAGTGACCCCACTCTCAGAGGAGAGTTGGGATACGCGTAAAACACATTTCCAATTCACACGGGCGTATTAATACACACTTGTACATGTATGAAATAGGACAAATATAAGCACCCACCTAATTATTGTTAATTAGTATATAAAGTTGAAGTCGGAAGTTTACGTACACTTAGGTTGGAGTTATTAAAACTCGTTTTTCAACCACTTCACAATTTCTTGTTAACAAACTATAGTTTTGGCAAGTCGGTTAGGACATCTACATTGTGCATGACACAAGTAATTTTTCCAACAATTGTTTACAGACAGATTATTTCACTTATAATTCACTGTATCACAATTCCAGTGAGTCAGAAGTTTATATACACTAAGTTGACTGTAGCCTTTAAACAGCTTGGAAAATTCCAGAAAATGATGTCATGCCGTAAGAAGCTTCTGATAGGCTAATTGACATAATTTGAGTCAATTGGAGGTGTACCTGTGGATGTATTTCAAGGCCTAGCTTCAAACTCAGTGCCTCTTTGCTTGACATCATGGGAAAATCAAGAGAAATCAGCCAAGACCTCATAAAAAAATTGTAGACCTCTACAAGTCTGGTTCATCCTTGGGAGCAATTTCTAAACGCCTGAAGGTACCACGTTCATCTGTACAAACAATAGTACGCAAGTATAAACACCATGAGATCGAGTAGCCGTCATACCGCTCAGGAAGGAGACGCATTCTGTCTCCTAGAGGTGAACATACTTTGGTGCGAAAAGTGCAAATCAATCCCAGAACAACAGCAAAGTACCTTGTGAAGATGCTGGAGGAAACAGGTACAAAGGTGTATGTAAACTTCTGACTTCAACTGTATATTTGTCATTTAAAAATAAATGACAAATGTTACTTTTCATTTATTTAACTAGGCAAGTCAGTTAAGAACAAATTCTTATTTACAATGATAGCCTACCCCGGCCAAACACGGACGACGATGGGCAATTGTGTGCCGCCCTATGGGACTCCCAATCATGGCCGGGTGTGATACAGCCTGGAATCGAACCAGGATCTGTAGTGACCCATCTAGTACTGAGATGCAGTGCCTTAGACATCTGCGCCACTCAGGAGCCCCTAAGAAAACTTGATGATCTGAAATGAGAGACAATGTTTTTCTTTTCCCCTAATATTACCAACCCTCCTGGTCTTCAGAGGTTTAAAGTAACTAATTACAACTACTCTCGTTACTGTAATTGAGTAGTTTTCCAAGTACTTGTACTTTTTTGATAATTTTTTTAGTAATCAGTCATTGTACTTCTACTTCAGTAAAATGTCATTAAAGTAACAGTCCTTCTAATTGAGCAGGATATTTCAGTCCCCTTTCCACCCCTGGTGGTCTACTATTCCTGCAGAATTCCTGGTTTCCTTGGAGACAGCCAGGGAGCGTCGGCGGAATAGAAGACGCCAGGTCTCTTCAGGCTCAAGCGGGAATGATCCTGCTGTGGCCAAAGCCTCTCTGGAGCGCCGGGGATCCAACCTGACACAGATTTTCCATCGCCCAGTCGGAGCCAAACACCGGCTGACAGTATCAAGCACTTCCTTCAGGCCCTGTCTCAGACAGCCAGACCGCTGCATTAAGGACTAGACTACAGACCAGCAGAAAGACTGACCAAGGAAGGCCTTCTTCATTCATTGACTCGATCATGAACCCCAAATTCTCAAAATGGCTTCCTGTTATTTGTTCACATTTCCGGAAAATGCACATTGTTTCGAATAATGTTCTGTGTTGCTATACATAACCCATGCTTAATTAAGCTAAAGCTTCGTCCTTATGGAAGTATGTCCCTGAAATGTGAAATACAATATTTTTGCTTGACCTTTCAGAAAATAATTCCTGCTGTTTCCTGAAGTGCTACATTTGTCTGAAATAATTTGCAACCTGATTATCTTGGGGGAAATGAACAGTGCCATTTGGAGATAAATAAAATAAATGGCAAGGTCTAGAAATGATAGCTCAGGGGATCAAATCGAGACAGGTCAGGGAAGTAAGAAAAATAAAGTGGCCTCCTTTCCGACCATGTGTTTGGTCCCCGGGTATTACACATAGTTTAACCCTGCGACAGCTGAAAAGCCACTCAGGCTCAGAGGAAATGGGTTAAAGGGAGAGTGAGGGAAGGTGTGCTTTGCTTAGTGAACCTCCCCAGAGAGAGAAAAGTAATCTCTCACTCTGATATGTCTTCAAAGCTTATTCATTTGTATAATATGTTATGACAGGGTTGTGTGAATTGCTAATATTTACTATGGTATTTCAGCTGGAGGATATTGCTAGATCAGCGTCATTCAATAGCTAAGATCTGACCTCAGAAAAGTTTTTAACCCCTAGAGTGGTTTTGACTAGATAGTAATCTGCTCAAGAACATAGTAAGTGTCAGAGGTGACAAATAACAATTTCATGGTCAGGGTAAGAGACATTCCAATGTATGTACAGTACTCATATTTACAAATGGCAATACATTAACATAGAGTGGAATTGACTTAAAGTTGACAAATCCGTAAGTGGCTCTTGGAATGTTACCTAAAGCGGACATTGCCACTGGCTGCACGGAGTAGAGAAATCCCATGCAGCCTTGTTTACTTGTTCGAACACAGGAATGTGAGATGTAATCTACACCTCAATTAGGCTCATTATCTAGTTAGATGATTTTCAATGTGAGCGTCATTATTTCTGTATAGCCTACACTTTCTCGTTCTGAACTTCTAACGCGAGTAGGATGGGTGCGGCTTTGTGACAATGATTAAGAGCAGCTGCTCATCGCAGTTACACTTATGGCACCGCCAAAACATTAGTGATGCGGGTGTCGGCTATCGTCAGTTAATGTTTGATCTGATTGAATCTAGGCATTGATCTTGAACTACAATACCTCCTTCATTCATGGTATATTCCGTCACATATAGACATTCCAGTATGTACTTGCACTTACAAATGGCACTTACATTAAAATTGAACTTGAACTACAATTTACATATTTAGTTACATACAGTACCTTTTTAGGTCTCTCCAGAGCTGTTCGATCAGGTTTAAGTTCGGGCTTTGGATGGGCAACTCAAGGACATTCAGAAACTTGTCCCAAAGCCACTTCTACGTTGACCTGGTTGTGTGCTTAGGGTCATTGTCCTGGAAGGTGAACCTTCACCCCAGTCAAATTTTACTGGAGTACCGGAGAGGGCTGAGAATGCACCCTTGTGGGGATCCAGTGTTGAGGATCAGCGGGGGGTAGATGTTGTTTCCTACCCTCACCACCTGGGGGCAACCCGTCAGAATGTCCAGGACCCAGTTGCACAGAGTGGGTTCAAGACCCAGGGTCTCGAGCTTAATGACGAGTTCTGAGGGTACTATGGTGTTAAATGCTGAGCTGTAGTCGATGAACATCATTCTTACATAGGTATTCCTCTTGTCCAGATGGGTTAGGGCAGTGTGCAGTGTGATTGCGTCGTCTGTGGACCTATTGGGGCGGTAAGCAAATTGGAGTGGGTCTAGGGTGTCAGGTAGGGTGGAGGTGATATGATCCTTGACTAGTCTCTCAAAGCACTTCATGATGACGGAAGTGAGTGCTACGGGGCGATAGTCGTTTAGCTCAGTTACCTTAGCTTTCTTGGGGACAGGAACAATGGTGGCCCTCTTGAAGCATGTGAGACCAGCAGACTGGGATAGGGATTGATTAAATATGTCCGTAAACACCCTAGCCAGCTGGTCTGCGCATTGTCTGAGGGCGCGGCTAGGGATGCCGTCTGGGCCAGCAGCCTTGCGAGGTTTAACACGTTTAAATGTTTTACTCACGTTGGCTGAAGTGAAGGAGAGCCCGCAGGTTTTGGTTGCGGGCCGTGTCGGTGGTACTGTATTGTCCTCAAAGCGAGCACAGAAGCTGTTTAGTTTGTATGGGAGCAAGACATCGGGGTCTGCGACGAGGCTGGTTTTCTTTCTGTAGTCCGTGATTGACTGTAGACCCTGCCACATGCCTCTCATGTCTGAGCCATTGAATTGCGACTCTACTTTGTCTCTATACTCACGCATAGCTTGTTTGATTGCCTTGCAGAGGGAATAGCTACACTGTTTGTATTCGGTCATGTTTCCGGTCGCCTTGCCCTGATTAAAAGCAGTGGTTCGTGCTTTCAGTTTTGCGCAAATGTTGCCATCAATCCACAGGTTCTGGTTGGGAAAGATTTTAATGGTCGCCGTGGGTACAACATCACTGATGCACTTGCTAATTAACTCGCACACTGAATCAGCATATACATCAATGTTGTTGTTCGACGCTATCCGGAACATATCCCAGCCCACGTGATCGAAGCAATCTTGAAGCTTGGAATCAGATTGGTCGGACCAGCGTTGAACAGACCTGAGCATGGCGTTTCCTGTTTTAGTTTCTGTCTATAGGCTTGGAGCAACAAAATGGAGTCGTGGTCAGATTTCCTCAAAGGAGGGCGAGGGAGGGTTTTGTATGCGTCGTGGAAGGGGGGGGGTACACACGACTGTGATTATAATTGAAGAGAATTCTCTTGGTAGATAATGCGGAATCCTAGGTCAGGTGAACAAAAGGACTTGAGTTCCTGTATATTGTTATGATCACACCACGACTCGTTAATCATAAGGCATACACCCCCGCCCTTCTTCTTACCAGAGATATGTTTGTTTTTGTCGGCGCGATGCGTGAAGATACCAGGTGGCTGTACCGACTGATAATGTATCCCGAGTGAGCCATGTTTCCGTGAAGCAGAGAATGTTGCAATTTCTGATTTCTCTCTGATCCTGAGCACTCTGGAGCAGGTTTTTATCAAGAATCTCTCAGTACTTTGCTTCAGTCATTTTTGCCTTGATCCTGACTAGTCTCCCAGTCCCTGCTGCTGAAAAACATCACCACAGCATGATGCTGCCACCACCATGCTTCCATGCTGCCACCACCAAGTTTCCTCCGGACGTGACGCTTGGCATTCAGGCCAAAGAGTTCAATCTTGGTTTCATCAGACCAGAGAATCTTGTTTCTCATGATCTGAGAGTCTTTAGGTGCCTTTTGGCAAACTCCAAGTGGGCTGTCACTTGACTTTTACTGAGGAGTGGCTTCTGTCTGGCCACTATTACATAAAGGCCTTTTTGGTGGAGTGCTGCAGAGATGGTTGTCCTTCTTGAAGGTCTCCACAGAGGAACTCTGGATATCTGTCAGAGTGACCATGGGTTCTTGGTCACCTCCCTGACCAAGGCCCGTCTCCCCCCGATTGCTCAGTTTGGCCGGGTGGCCATCTCTAGGAAGAGTTATGGTTGTTCCAAACTGACATGCACTGTCAACTGTGGGACCTTATATAGACAGGTTTGTACCTTTCCAAATCATGTCCAATCAATTAAATTTACCACAGGTGGGCTCCAATGAAGTTGGAGAAACATCTCAAGGATGATCAAAACGTGGAAAAAGTCAAGTGGCCTGAATACTTTCCGAAGGCACTGTATATTCCAGTGGCGAACCGTGACTATTGGAGCTAGGCCCTCAGTTGCGGAAAAATATCTGTCATCATACGTAAAGATAGAGAACTCGGATGCCTGTGTATACAGAGCATGACATGAGACCTTTCTTTTGCAGACCTACAGTATGTAGGAGAAGCAATTCTTTGATGACAGAGTCAAACGGTCCTAAGCCATGCCTCGGCTGTGGCTCACAGAAGCAGCACACGTATACAACGGTTGCAAAAATCGATAGCAGGAACCACTTTAGAAGAAAATACAGTTGTGTCGTTTCAAAGAAACATTTGCCAAAACAAACAGTCACTCAAATAGTGGCGGAATAAATTCAACCACACAACTACTCACATTGTTTCAAGACCACGGACAGTATGTGCTGTCAGAGAGAGAAAAAAGTAGCGCTGTATTCAATGTTCTATCTCCAGCATGCAACAATAAAAGAAAATGCACCACAACACGAAACGTCATTACCTTTGTTTTTACCACACAACCAGTGATCGAAAGTTGAAATAATATTTTACACATTGTATTGAAAAGATATGAACGATATAGCAACAAAAATCAAGCTCTAGATTAAAACAAAAAGTCCACTGACCATTATGATTAACATTTAAAACCGAAGTCCATTCTCCTTTCTTTCTGAAATGGGCAATGGCAGGTTCATATAGCTTGTCTTTTGATTTTAAATCCAAAATAAGTTATTTTTCGATTGTGATTAAAGCCAGGGCTGACAGTCGGGCCTGTCCGGTGGTGTTCCTGGAATATGTCTGTAGCCTTTTTAGTGCAGAAAATGTTCTTTCTACTGATGCAGTGGACACTGGAATGGTCAAAACTAGACAGGTAAGCAGATACAATTGGTGCATACTATCAATTAGTCTCTTCTGCTGGAGAAAGTGTAGCAGATCAGCTGGGCTCTTACCCTCGAAGTCAGACATTGAGTACATAACGGTAAGTTCTGTTTTAAGCCGCGACAAATCAAAATGAAGGCCATAGCTTTCCTCGAGATTTGAGAACGCAGCGTTTGGAAAGTTTGGTGTTTCCCTATCTATTGGAAACTTTTATGGGTCAAGGAGGGAAAGGAACATGAGCATTTCATGGTCATTGAACCTGTTTCTTAGCTGAGTGACAATGTTGTCCATGATCGCACTGTGTAGCTGTTGGTACTGCCCACGAACGTCTCCTTGCACATGTGTCCTGCGCCCCCTAGGAGCTTCAATCTCACTCAGTGTCCTCGTCAATGAAATTGAATTTTCCTTTTTCCCTTTCTGTGGTGTTGCAGAAGTCATCCACCCTGGACAAGCAGAACTGCATGTCAAACTCCCTGTTCTGCAATTTTCCAAATAACACGTCGGAGTATGCAAACATGGAGTAGATCGCCGATAGCAGGAAGCAGAACTCGAAGCTTGTTAGGTGCATCATGTATCCATCTGCGCTGTGAACTGTGTCTTCATCAAAGGCATGGTGATGGTCCCTTATGTATTCATAGAGATCAATGAGTTCCGCCGTTTTTTCATACACAGTGCAAACTAAGCGTGAGGAGAAGTTCCATCGTGTTGGCGTCACTCTGGCTAGTCTTTGATGGCATGTTTCATCCAGAGGTTTTCTTCATTTGACAGATCTTGAGAAAAACGCTGCTAGGCCACTAAGATGAGAAAAAAATGATTGCATTATTTTACTTTACCAGCACCTTGTGACATCACCAGATTAAGAGTGTGTGCATAGCAATGAATGAACAGAGCTTGCGGGATAGTTTCTTTCACCTTGGCTTGTACTCCGTTTATACCAGAGGCCATGACTGCGGCCGCATCGTAACACTGTGCCACACACTCCTCTAAAAAGATGATCATTCGGGCAGCAACCGCTTCTGCTCATTTTTTTCTCAGTTGCATACATCCTCAAATTTGAAAAACCTTTCCTTCACACCACCGTTGGTAGTGTAACGCAACACATAAGACATTTGGGCTACATTGCTGATGTCTGTCGTCTCGTTAACCACGATGGTTACAAAGGGGCTTTTCTTCAATATTCCTGTCATTACATTCGCAACCAGTTATTTTGGATTTTGCTGGAAGTGGACACGGTAGCCATAGCCAAATGGCAGTTTAACGTGCTGTCATACTCAACCAAAAAATCCAGTATTTCCAAGTAGTTTCCCTTATTAGCTGATTCTTTACCCTACCCATGTCTTCTGAATGCAAATTCTTGCTTGCCTAAAAACACAAACTTATGAATAAGTCACTTTAGAATCTCCCTGTTGTGTCTGACTTCATCATTGTGAGTGTCATGACTGTCCTGATCAGGTCAGGGTACAGGAGACCACCACCCTACAGATTATCTCCCAAACCCCCAACAGAGGAGGAGAGATCTAGAGGTCTGAAGATGTGGGGGTTTTATGACACCTCACGCCCATAATAAAACTTAGGCCACAGAGAAATTCCTTTGTCCTAACAATGGAGAACTGGCCTCAGAACATTAAACATGCAATAAAGGGACTTTGGAACAATGGTTTCCGTCAGCCACAATGGTGGTTATGACAAAAAGTGGAATATTAAAATGTATGTAACTTTTGTATTTGTTTTTAAAGGTTAAGAGATGACGTTATTATGAAAACATTGTACCTTTAAGAGTTTTCCCAGTATATGCCTGATGTTTATACATTGTACGCTGTTTGGAAAATATCCAAATCAAACAGAATGTTTTGGTAAAAATGAAATGTGAAGTTAGTGTCTAAAATCGGATTTTTAGCCAAATCTAAGCCTTGCCCCCTTTACTTGGTCCGCCCAGAGAATTGCCCTAAAGGCGGTTACACCCACTTCTGACCCGAGGGTATAAGACAGGAGAGTGAAGAATTAACATAGGAGACGATTGACCCCAAGCTGCAGCTAAGGTCTAACAAAGTCGACGAACCCCAAAACGAAACACAAGGTTGAAGACAAAGAAATATTTTTCTACACGAGCTACGGACGAGTAGCTGTGTCTAAGCGGGTGAATTCAAGCCGAACCACCCAGCCTCCACTCTCCATTGAATCGTGGTATCGACACCATTCGAGCCGAAGCTGTGAGCTCTGAGCTACAGAGCTGTCTGTCCTCAGAAGACCCCTTTCCGATCAAGGGTGAGGATCAGATCACTTAGCCAAGAAGGACACTGACATCGTGAGGACAACCAGAGAGTTGCGCCGGAGAACTGCGTCATTTAGAAGCCTAAACGACCCACGCGGAGCTTCCCACCTGAGAACTCCAACACGTAATTACATCATTATATTCTGACCCATAAGAGCGGCAGTTCGGGGCAAGGCTAATTTTAAATAAGCATGGCTGACAAATGAACCCAAATGTATATTTCTCTCGTGTACTTCCTTTATTTCTCTCTCTTTAAAATCCCCATTTTGGGTAACAAGCGCCATAGTGTGTTGGCCCGTTATACTAAGTCCTAATCAATAGCTAGACTGTGTTTTGTGTATGTGCATTTTTATCATCATTTTAGCTTGCTAGTAAATAAATAATCAACTAAGATTGGTGTGGTAAATTCAGTGGTAAAGCCCGGGTCCGTGCAGATTCCCGGATTATACGACGTTCAGATTATGAGACTGTAGAGGAAATTGATTAATTTAGCGACTGTTGTAATCGATATTCTGATATCCTTTGAGTTAATTTGGGAAATAGAAACTCAATCAAAACAATGTTCCCATGGTGCCCCAGGTTAACCTGTTTGGTATAGGGGGCAGTATTGAGAATTTTGGAAAAAATATGTTCCCATTTTTAACTGCCTCCTACACCAACTCAGAAGCTAGAATATGCATATTATTGTTCAGGTTTGGATAGAAAACACTCTGAATTTTCTAAAACTGTTTGAATGGTGTCTGTGAGTATAACAGAACTCCTATGGCAGGCAAAAACCTGACAAGGCTTCAAGCAGGAAGTACCCTGTCTGACAAGGAGTCGTGCGTCTTACCTCTTTTTATTGAAAAGTAAGGATCTTAGCTGTAACGTGACAATTCCCAGGGCTCCAATAGGCTCTCAGAGCCCGCGAAATAACTGAAGGTTTACGAGGGAACCTCAGGTTGAAATATATTATCGCCTTTTGTAAGTGGATGCTCGGAGGACCTTTCAATGATGCGCGTGCATGAGTCGCTTCTGAGGAGAAATTTTATTCGGCTGTTTAGGCTCAATGCATACTCCCGGTCGGAATATTAACACTTCTCTACGACATAAATGGCATAAAAATTGGTTTTAAACAGCGGTTGACATGCTTCGAAGTACGGTAATGGAATATTTAGACATTTTTGACACGCCAATGCGCCATGCGCGACACCGCGAAGAAGCATTCTAGAACTCACGAACAAAACGTCGCTGTTGGAACATAACGATGGATTATTTGGGACCAAACCAACATTTGTTATTGAAGTAGAAGTCCTGGCAGTGTATTCTGATGAAGAACAAGCAAGGTAAGAACATTTTTCTTATAGGAAATGTGATTTTGGTGGAGGCTGAACTGGGTGGGTATCTAAATAGCTAGCCCTGTAATGCCGGGCTATGTACTTAGATTATTGCAAAATGTGCTTCATCCGAAAAGCTATTTTAAAATCGGACATATCGAGTGCATAGAGGGGTAATGTATCTATAATTCTTAAAATAATTGTTATGCTTTTTGTGAACGTTTATCGTGAGTAATTTAGTAAAATCACCGGAAGTGTTCGGTGGGAATGCTAGTTCTGAACGTCACATGCTAATGTAAAAAGCTGGTTTTTGATATAAATATGAACTTGATTGAACAGACATGCATGTATTGTATAACACAATGTCCTAGGTGTGTCATCTGATGAAGATCATCAAAGGTTAGTGCTGCATTTAGATATGGTTTGGGTTTATGTGACATGATATGCTAGCTTGAAAAATGGCTGTGTGATTATTTCTGGCTGGGTACTCTGCTGACATAATCTAATGTTTTGCTTTTGTTGTAAAGCCTTTTTGAAATCGGACAGTGGGGTTAGATTAACGAGATTCTTGTCTTTAAATAGCTGTGAAATAGTCATATGTTTGAGAAATTGAAGTTATAGCATTTCTAACGATTCAAAAATCGCGCCACTGGATTGAAGTGGCTGTTACGTAGGTGGGACGAAATCGTCCCACATAGCCCAGAGAGGTTAATGAGTTAATAATTGCTTGATTCATTGCTTAATTCATTTAATCACGCAATTATAAACTATTAATCATTCGATGAGCAGCAGTCGTCACATTAACTAATACAAAGTCACGACATATGGTGCCCCGTGTGAGGCGTCTAAGATAGGACTAGGCCGCACTGTTGTGTTATTCCATATCAATTGTGTAGCAATATATATACATTCCATTAATAGCTATAGGCAGGACTAGTGCGGGAGAGAAGTGTGTGTGTCGTTCCATTTCACCCAGATACTGGTCGGGAGAGAACGACCCCTGTTGTATATCTGACCAAAGCCAGTGTGAAGGGGGGTCTACTGAATGCTAACAGCTAGGGCATATGTACCAGCCGATGCAGGCATTCTGAGAAATAATACTAGTTGGGCCTAACGTAGTGTTATTTCTGTCGATCGCTTTCAGGAGTGATCTGACTCGGTCATAAGTAATTCCTAGAGCAGAGGACATATGAGCCAGCCATTACGGAAATTAGAGTAGTTATATTCGTTTGACCGAAGCGAAGTTATTATCTCTCTACCTCTCGCGTTTGGTAACGGGAAGAGGTTAAGGGTTGAACGTGAGACGTCACCAAGTAAACCTGTTCCCTTGTTGGAGGGAACATCCCTTGTGCGGCGAGGGGGAAACCCCGCGCAAGGAAAGCTAAGCATTGCGCCAGATGCTAAGCTAACAAAAGGGAGCAGCCATTTTTGTTTTCCTCTTTGTTCATAGTGAATTCCCGCGTTAGACGGGAATCCTGTGTGATCTCAGCTTGGGCTATCCGTAACCTCTGGCGAAGAAACGCCAGTCATTTTTCGTGAAATAAGTCAGGTTGCGCTGTACGATATCTAACCAGTCTCAACTGATTGGATATCATTGTCTCGTTCAATTTAATATACATTAAATTGCTACACTACCTGTGCAGGTTGGTTAGGGGAATAATACACACACGAATGTGCCATAACCAATGAGACATTGTTAAACTGTTCCACGTTAACTTAGATATAGCAACTATTTCAGGTTAATTAAAGCTAATTCCTTTAGCCTATACAGGGTTGACTAATCATTCAAATTGATTAATAGATTAAAGCTGTTTTACCAGCTTAATGGTGTTTAGGTAGACTTTTTAACACTATTGTAAAATTCTATTTTCACTGGTACCCTGTCGATTTTAGCTTGTGTTAACAGTGACCTCCGGTGGTGAAGAATCACCAGTAATTATTTTTAAATAATTCAGGTTATGCTGTACGATATCTAACCAGTCTCAACTGATTGGATATCATTGTCTCGTTCAATTTAATACACATTAAATTGCTACACTACCGTCCAGGTTGGTTATTGGAATAATACGCAAACTAATGTGTACTAACCAATGAGACATAGTTAAACTTTTCAACGTTAACTTAGATATAGCAACTCTTTCAGGTGAATTAAAATTAAAATTCCCAAATAGCCGATACAGGTTAGATTTATCATTAAAATCGATTTAATCAATTAAACCTGTTTTGGCAAGTTCAGTAATAACCAACTCACATTACTGACCCAGTCTTGATGATTCACTGACGTTTACAAACTGAGTTAAATCGTGTTTGCAGCCTCCAACTAAAAACCCCAAACATTACGTAAAGTGAAATAACTGACAATCATAATAATGAGCAATCCATCAGATGGGTTTCCACCCATTTCCCCTCTAATCAGTGGACCTTCACCCACGGAAAGATTGATCGCGGACCTCAGCAACGATGCAAATCCTAACTATGCCGAGGGGCTGAAAATGTTAGATTTCAATGCCATAAGCGAGAAAAATGCAGACATTGCGACAAACGCTCTTCAAAATAGACCATCAGGCGGAGGCCTTGTGAAGGTTCTCTCCAGTTTAGCCCTCAACTATGCCCACCAGCAGAGATGGACAGTGCACCAGTACCTCAGTGCCCAGCAGAGGCACGAGCAGGAAGCTGGGGAGTTCAAGGTACAGGTGGAGAGAACCAGGGAGCTGGCATCGAAAGCCGAAAAAGATAAGCTACTGCTAGCTGAGGAACTGTGTGTGAGAACAGATAAATTGGAAGATCTGTCTAACACTTATAACAAAGAACGCGAACAATCTCTTGACCAAGTCCGTATTCTAAAAGAACAACTCGGTTTAGCCAAAACTAAATACGATGAAGTCCACGCGAAACTAGATGAATCGGAAGAGCTAGTTAGAAAACGGGGCGAGCAAATTGATGCCCTACAAACGGTTGTGAATGAAACCACTCAAAGCAATAATGCTCTATTCCAAAAGCTGCAGACCAAAGACGATCAGTTAATGAACACAATGACCAAGTTGGAGGACAAAACCATGACAGATAAGTATGAGGCCGAGCGAAAAAAGGGCGACACCTACGTGTCGAAAATAAACACCCTCAACTCCCAGGTGGACTCTGCGATGCAGCATAACACCACCCTTAGGTATCATCTGGAGGAACTCCAGAACAGTCATGCGCTATCGCGGGACAACCAAACCAAGCAACCTAGCTCACATCCGGAGCTAAGAGAACGAGGGAATGTAGATGACAGGAGATTTCAGCCTCTTTCTCTTGGCCATTCGGCCCACAGTGAATTGGGGCCTCCTCGCCAACACAACCACAGCTTGACTTTTCCTCTTGGCCTCTCGGCCCACAATTCTCCACGGGAGAGTGCAGATGCTCCCCGTGCACTTGGCGGGGATCGCCTTGACAAAATCGTCAAAAACTTCCGCCTCTTCGACCCCGTTCCGGGAAAGCCAAACGACACTGAGACATTCTTAGCCGACATAGAGGACGCCTTGGATGGCTACCCAAACGCTACGAATGCAGACAGGCTCTATCTTTTGAAGCGAACGTCCAACAGACACGTGACAAGGTTCATCCGTCTACAAGAGCAACACGTGCAAAACGACTATGCTAAACTTGCCACGGTTTTGAAAATAGAATTCAGTGGTTCTGCGACTCGCAAACACGATAGTTCATTGGCTAACAATATCAGACAAGCTCGAAATGAACACCCACAAGCCTACTATCACCGGCTTCGTTCAGCTTACTTTGGCATGCTCACTGAAACAGGAATGGAAGACCTATTACCGTTCAAACAACTTTTTCTGTCAAACATGTCTCCCAACTTCATTAACTACTTGGGCCCTACTGCCCACGTCGGGTTGCCAATCTCGACGCTCCGAGAGCTGGCAAGCACCGCTTTTGAAGCATCAAAAGCAAGTCGGGCTAAGAGCCCGGACACCTCGACTTTCGAGCTTAGGCGGGAACCATCACTCGAATTAGAAGGGGCTGCATCAGGGACATATGCTGTAAAAGAGGACGATCAAAGGGGGTGGCTACCAAGTAACCACCACCCCGACAACCACCGCCGTAACAATAGCTACGATGAACGTCCCCAATCTAACAGGTCCCGTAGAGATCAACCTAGCCGACATGCCCCTCCGCCTAACTCTCACAAAGGGTCAGGACACAAGGGTAACAAGCGTAACAAGGGCAACAAAGTGTTCAACAATGATTTAAACGCTAACCGAAATGATATAGAAGCTCTGATAAAAGATGTACTGCATCGTAAGAAATTTGAGAAAGAGGACAAGGATAAATCCTCATGACTAGGCGTAAAATCGTTGGAAACCGAGTCCGCCGAAATTCATGCAATTCAAGAGGACGCAAACATTTCCATTACCCCCGCCCCCACTCGAATCCCTGTCCAGGTACCGCCCGTTCTAGACACAAGCCCGCAGGTTTTGTCTACAGACGTGGACACGGAGGTGGAGATGCACGAGATAAGCAGCTTTGCAACAGATGATTCCTCTACCATTCCGATAGAGGACCCACTGGGTCACGTAGGTAACTTATCTGTCTTGGAAATCGACGCAGATTACAAACCGCTCCGTTCTCCCAACCCACTCCATTTTGTTGGGGATATGACGAGAAAAACCAACTCGAACAGGCCATACCTTAGAACAGTCCTGGAGGACTGTGTGACCTGTCACGCTCTGATAGATTCGGGTTCAACAATTTCCCTCATATCCGAAACCTTGGATGAACTAAAAAGGGCAGTGGACCCAACAAAACGTTGGTTGAAAACGGAACATTGCGATACGAAACTTCGAGGTTTCACTCAAGCTACCTCGCCCCTAACCAAACGTCTCCTACTTAAACTCAACTTCGAAAGCGTGTCACTGATACACCCCGTGTATGTGACTAGCATCGAAATCGAACGAATGCTGATTGGGAGTGATTTAATTGAGCGTTTGGTACCACTAATGGATTGGAAAACAAATCAAATCTGGTCACAAATACCTATGCCAACTCCGTTGACTTCGCCGCATTCTTCCAAGGCTACCTGCCATACATTGTGCAACGACGTGGGTCCGACGTCAGCATCTGACGCAAACCCTGTGAACTTGGCCATGAGCCCGCCATTTGTGGCAAAGGACAATGTGAGTTCGACTCGGAACTTAACCGAACATGTGGTTTTCTTGTGCGGCTTGGGTGATTCACCAGCCGACACTTACCGCCCTCCTCTGATAGGGGGCGTGTGCCTAAACGGCACTAGGGCTGAGGATACCAGGCTGGCCACCTGGTCAGAAAAATCCGCAATCAGTTTGGAAATGTTCAACGAAATTTCGAAAACGGCTAACTGCCATCCCCTTGTGCCGAAAACGTTTAGATTTCCACTGGGAACGACTCCCCAGACAACACTCACCGCAATAGGGGTGTGTGCGCTATCGATCCGCATTGGAACCAAGGAATTATCCCACTACCTACTGGTTGTCGCGGACCTCCCACATACAGTCTATGTGGGAGCGGACATTTTGGTAAGATTGGGTGTTAAACTTGATACCATACACCAAGTTCTTTGGTCTTTGGCGCAGCCAAACCAACATGCCTTGTCTTTCGACCCGGTGCGAATGGCTTCCGGGCAGACTATTCCTGAAGCTTGCAAGACGATAACTGAGTCCGCCATGTTGATACCGGCAAGAACCACAGAGGTTTCTGTAAGACTGAACCTGGCGCCCGGATACCGGATGGAAGGCACCACTGCGTTCTTCCAACCCTCTCCAAAACTATTCGACTTGGGGCTAACTATCAATGGCAACCCACTGTTGGAACTAACCGCTAGATCCACTTACCTCCTGGTACAAAATCTGACTCAAGCGGATATTTCCATTCCTCGGCACACTCAGCTAGGAACATTGATCGATTATGCCTTCCATGATTTTGAACTAGTTGTTCCTGTGATTGGGCCTCTTCCGTCCTCCCTAGACCTAGATGGCGAGGGAGGTACGCTGTTTACTTGTCAGTCAAAAGCAATAGCACTAACTCCTGTATTGCCACTGGACGACACATCGGCATTCCGGCTGGATGTCGATCCTGACAGCAACCTGTTAATATACTCCATCGTCACGGAGGATGATATTGCGTCTCCTCCTGCATGCGAAGTACACTCTTGTGAGGAAACAACCGATGACTCTTACAAAGGTGACATGCCGTCACCATCCGATGAAGACCTGTACAATGTCACCGAACCATATCCTGGCTTCCATGCACAGGTAATACAACTACTGTCGGAGGCTGATGCTCTTGTCAATGACACTGAACGCCATCAGTTGAGAGAATTGTTTAACAAACACAGTGAGATCTGGTCGACAGACTCGCTGGATTGCGGGGTTACGGGTATCCATGTGGTGCGTATTCCTACGCCACCCGGAGCAACTCCTACGTTCGTTAGACAATACAAAATCCCGCTCGCAGCATACGCAGCAGTACAAGAGATTATCGATTCCTTATTAGCTAAACGGATAATCAGGGAATGTAACAGTACGTACAGCGCTCCCGTGTGGCCCGTTCTGAAACCAACGGGTAAATGGCGTCTTACCATTGACTACAGACAACTCAACAAACTGGTTCCGTTGTCTCGTTGGCCAATGACACAGCTCGACCAAGAGTTGCCAAAGGTGGCAAACGCCAAGTACTTCTCCACAGTCGACGTGGCAAATGGTTTCTGGACCATGACAGTCGACCCGCGTGACCAACACAAGTTGGCTTTCTCTTTCTCGAACAAGCTCTTCACGTTCAATCGTTGCCCATTCGGGTATGCGAACTCCCCCTCAGAGTTCAACATCTTCCTGCACAAGGCGATGCCAGACGCAGCCTCAAGGGGGACGATAATTTACGTGGATGACGTTCTCATGAGAAGTGAGACTTGGTCACATCACCTCAACGAAATGGACCACGTTCTCACCCAACTCGGGACTGCAGGGGCTAAGTTGGCCATCATGAAAGGGCAATGGTGCAGGACCAAGGTAAACTACGTTGGGCTTCTGGTGGGTGCCGAGGGCATCCTGCCACAGTCTAACCGAATCCAAGCAGTCCGCAACATCAAAACACCTACAAACCTTCACGAGGTGCGCAGCTTCTTGGGAGTATGTAATTACTCCCGTCAATTCATCGAAAACTACGCCGACTTGTCAAAACCGTTGACTCACCTTCTTCAGAAAGACACCCCATTCGTTTGGGATGCCACTCACAACGAAGCGGTGGCTTCCTTGAAAAACCTGCTTTGCGAGGCACCCTGCCTGGTATACCCCAACAAAGACAAGACATTCTTTTTGGAAGTCGGTTTCTCAGAGCACTGCCTCAGCGCTGGGTTGTACCAAAAATACGACCAAGACAAACGTGTGGTTGCTTACGCGAGCAAAACACTCAACCCCGCCGAACACAAATACTCAGACTGCGAAAAAGCGCTGCTGTCGACAGTCTGGGCGATCAAACACTTCACCAGTTATGTCGGCGGACAAAAGGTGATCATAGAAACATGTCACCAGCCTGTGACTTTTCTGAAAAGCCAACGAATCCGTGAGGGTGCTGTACACAACAGCAGGATAGCGGCTTGGCTCATGACGCTGCAGAGCCATGATGTAGTAATCAACTACGCAAAAGCAAAGAACCTGCCTTTGGGCAGTGCTTTGGCGGTGTGTCAACACTGTGGTGACGATGAAACCGACTCCGGACCACCCCCGCGTGACATCGCTCCGCCATTGCCTTCGAACCATCACTATTTCGAAGAGAACGTGTGTCTCGACATGCCGATGGCATTTGTAGATGGCTGTTCTTACCGCCATCTAGACCACTTGCAAGCTGGGGTGGGATTGGTATGGCACAACGACATTCCGTGCAAACCACTTCAATTTCAGCTTGGCAACAAGACCAGCCAGTTTGCAGAAGTGGCTGGCGTGCTGATCACCCTGCAAACAGCGGTGAAACACGGATTGGCAGAACTGGCGATCTGCACCGACTCTAACTACGCGAGACTCACCTTCTTATGCCACTTGCCGTTTTGGAAACAAAAGCACATGACTACTTCAAGTGGTAAAGAGGTGAAAAACAAAGAGCTCATTCTAGCTTGTGATGATCTCATCACCAAACACGACATACAGGTGTATTGGAAGAAAGTCAAGGGACACTCCAAATCACCTGGTCGTGACAAACTTGGCAACGACCATGCTGACAGCATGGCGAAATCTGGTGCAATTCACGGCACCCCTTGGGTGTTTGCTGCTCGAGACGAAAAACCCACTGAGGAAGCTATGGTGTCTGCGGTAACGCGTAGCCATGTAGCACCACGGAAAACGTCGTCGCACAAACATAATGTGTTGCTAACGCATTCATTCATGAATGGCGACCTGGTAGCAATGCAACACCAAGATGAGTCCCTCGCCACGTTGATGGCATTCCTGTCGGATCCTGTCAACCACCCAGTGTCCGAACTGGCTTTGGCAGGTTCACACGACTTGCGTTCGCTGTACGCAACTAAACAGCACCTCACACTTGTAGATGACCTATTGGTGTATGTTTCAGAAACCGACACCGCTCGAAGGTGGGTGGTTCCTGAAACACAGAGGGGGATAATGATAGCTCATGCCCACGACGAGCCATGTGGAGGCCATAGGGGGGTCAAGGCTACATGTGAAACATTGCGACAGGTGGCCCACTGGCCTCACATGGAACAAGACGTGGCACGATACGTGAGGGGGTGTCTAGTTTGCTGCCAGTTTCAACCCACCAAGCCACTTCACAGAGCACCCCTGCAACGCAAGGGTGTGTCTTACCCCTGGAGCTCGATCCAGATCGACTGGGTCGGCCCAGTTGCCAGGTCTGCCAGAGGCAACAAGTACCTCCTCACAGTGACTTGCGCATTCACAAAGTGGGTGGAGTGCCTGCCGGCGACCAATGACACAGCGGAAACCACTGCCGTTCTTTTGCTAAACCACGTTTTCAGTCGTTTCGGCCTGCCAGGAGAAACCGTGGACAGCGACAGAGGAACCCACTTTTCGGCAGCTGTAATGACCGAACTGTGGAAGCTCCTGGGAGTCAAAGCTAAACTCCACATCGCGTACCACCCTAGGAGCTCGGGGGGGGGGTAGAAAGGAGCAACCAATCAATTGTCAGAATCTTGAGGAAATATGTGGCAGCCAACCACAAAGATTGGGACCTCAAACTCCCATTGGTACTGATGGCAATCAGAGCCACACGCAACAGGTCTACGGGAATGACACCCTTTGAGATGATGACGGGCCGGCAAATGACCCTTCCACTGCATCTCCTGTACCAACCGGGAGATGTCGCCGCAGCCACCGCCTACACGGCTCATCAATACGTGACCGACTTGCGGAACCATCTCCAGACTACCTTTGCGTACGCTCAAGGACAATTGGAAAGAAGTGCAGAAGACCTATTACGACAAAAAAGCCTCACACCAGGTGTTCGAGGTCGGAGATAAGGTGTGGTACTACATATACACCAAACCCGCGGGCGTCGCAACAAAGTTCCTGCCCCACTGGACGGGGCCACACGAGATTGTGGTGAAGCTATCACCTGTAGCTTACCAGATCAAAATCAGCAAAGGTCGACAAACCGCCACATTAAAGTGGGTCCACCGGAACCAAATCAAGTTGTACACTCCCCCCATGGGAATAGAAGGGGTGCTAGCCAGCACCGAATAGATAAAAACCCTAGCAAAAACCCAGAGGTACTAAGAAAATTCTTAAGTACCCTCAGCTGATCCCTTCCAGGAGACCAGTACGTTGCACCTAATATCTTTTATTCTCTTCCCAGCTACCAGATATACATCTGTTGTCACTAGTGATATCGTCCTGCGCCGTACTGATTAAAAATAAGAAAAACAGAAAAATAGTTGTAAAAACAATTTTTGTTTACGAATACAAAAAAATTGAAATAATCCAACAATCTCTGATTATGCGTTTCTGTAGGATGGAGTTCCTTTGGATGATCCTGACACTCTGCGCCCTGGTCAAAACCAACCCAGCTGACGTAATCACGAACGGACCCCCTACGGGAATCGTTCTCCGCGACGATCCAGGACTCCTCATAACTAACTGCAGAGTACACACGCAGAGGGTATATGTCCGCCTAGATGCAGAGAATGTGTACCGCCAACACATTCCACCTGCGGCGCATCTGAGTTGGGCCGGGGCTGACTGGACCAGCCAGGCAATTAAGCACGCCCAGCTAGACACTGCCCATATGTTGGCCCAACTCCAAAAGTTCACAGTAACCCAGTCAGAACTAGCTGAGCCCAGGCGAGAAAAACGATTCGTCGGGGCGCTACTATCGATAGGGGCAGCCGTAGGGTCACTATTTGCCCTAGGTACCACTGCCGTCAACGCAGTCAGTCTAGCCACAGTCAAGAGGAATGTTAGGGAGATTACTGAAGAGATGCCACTTATCCAGCAGCAGATGAAGGCACAGGCCCTTAGGTTGCAACATGTGGGAAAGTCTCTCCAGGACACTATTCTGGTGGTCAACACACACGCTACTCTCCTGAACAAAACTATCCTGTCTGTAGGAAAGCTAGCAGAGGTCATGAACCATGACTATGCCCATGTCCAATTGGTTCGATTGTTACTGGAGGATTTTCTCCGTGAAGTTAGCTCTTCTATGGACCACTTGGCCATGAATAGAATCCCCTCATATCTAGTGCCCCTCTCAATGGTGCACGACATATTGACCTCAGCTACTTCAACCACACTAAGGCCGTTACAATCACATTTGGCCTATAGTCTGGGGTCGGCCATCCCAATACACGTTGATGTTGATCGTAATGAAGTGGGTTTTCTACTGACGCTGCCGGTTGTTGAACTGGAGAATATCTATAGATTGAAAACGGTTCTCAATGTAGGATTTTGGCGCGACAGTACCCACGTAAAGATTGCCACGCCCCCAGTTGTAGCTTACCAGGAAAACAACCCAGATTTCTATCTCACCCCTAACCTGCTAATGTGTACTCTAACCAAAGATGTCCACTACCTTTGTCCTAGCAAACCATTTGTCAGGGATAACACTGAGCGTCTTTGTGGTATTAAAGCTATCACCAGCGAAGAACGCTGTAGAGCCAAACTAACAGCCAGGGATGGGGCCACCACCACACAAGTGGAGGTGGTAGGGAACCGATGGTTGGTCAACACACCGTTCGCGTCCGCCACTATGACTTACGAACGCCATGACTCCATCACCCAATTGAACCTCCCCAACCAGACTGTTTTTGTTACGGTACCAGAGGGGGCGATTATTCACGTAGACGACCTCGCTCTATACCACCTTCCCGACGACCGGATAGACACAGAGATTGAAATGCCGGACGCTTTTGCTAAACGTTCCCTTGAGTTACCACAAGCCATTCAATACCAAATCCAGTACGAGGGACCCATGACTGTCGATCTTAGCGTACTGGATGAGGCACTGTTAGTCGACCCGACTGACTACAGACCAAAAGATTGGTCTGTCGCCCGCTCTTGGACGGTGCCGGACAGTATCCTGACTGTTACCATGATCCTTGGTCTCATTTCCCTTGGCGTGTGCACCTACTACGTACACAGGCGCACACGTGCAATGGAAGACCTAATGAGGTCTTATACTAGGATCACCTGTGGGACGGAAGCGATCCCGATTTTTGGAAAGGTGGCAATGGATCCGGAAACCCTCTTACAGGGCCCAGTCCCAGCCTCCTCTCCCGAACTCGCTAGGTCAGCCCAGTAATGTCCATAATGTAAGCTTTGGCCTTCAGGGGCCAAGTTTTTCCAAGTGCCTTAACTACCCACCTGCAAGTAGGATCAACCTAGACATGACATTAGAGACAATGCCATGATAGAGCTATTTAGCCAAGGCCTTGGACATATATAGAACATAGTCCATATTAGATGATTAAGGTGTGGTAGACATATTTTGTATACTTTTATGTTTTTATTCCAATTTTTCGTTTCATTACCTTTGACACTTAGGAAGCCTTAGAGCCAAGACGCCGCTCGTTTGGGGAGGAAATGTAATGATGTATTGCCTGAGTGTTGTGCGTTATTAACGTCTGCCAAGTTACTGCCTAGGTCCACTAACCGGGATAACCGGACGACGGGCCGGAACACAGAGCCACTGCCAGACCTCCTTGATCCATTCTGGTGGTGATCCACAGCTTGCGGAAAGCCTACCAGGGGGAACCACTAAAGGGGGGGGGCTGCTCTGATGATCCACAGACCAGGACATCCGATGGTCATTCTTATGGTGGGTTGCAACATGCAGAATCATTCCAAGTTGAACCTACCAGAGGGGGACTGTCATGACTGTCCTGATCAGGTCAGGGTACAGGAGACCACCACCCTACAGATTATCTCCCAAACCCCCAACAGAGGAGGAGAGATCTAGGGGTCTGAAGATGTGGGGGTTTTATGACACCTCACGCCCATAATAAAACTTAGGCCACAGAGAAATTCCTTTGTCCTAACAATGGAGAACTGGCCTCAGAACATTAAACATGCAATAAAGGGACTTTGGAACAATGGTTTCCGTCAGCCACAATGGTAGTTATGACGAAAAGTGGAATATTAAAATGTATGTAACTTTTGTATTTGTTTTTAAAGGTTAAGAGATGACGTTATTATGAAAACATTGTACCTTTAAGAGTTTTCCCAGTATATGCCTGATGTTTATACATTGTACGCTGTTTGGAAAATATCCAAATCAAACAGAATGTTTTGGTAAAAATGAAATGTGAAGTTAGTGTCTAAAATCGGATTTTTAGCCAAATCTAAGCCTTGCCCCCTTTACTTGGTCCGCCCAGAGAATTGCCCTAAAGGCGGTTACACCCACTTCTGACCCGAGGGTATAAGACAGGAGAGTGAAGAATTAACATAGGAGACGATTGACCCCAAGCTGCAGCTAAGGTCTAACAAAGTCGACGAACCCCAAAACGAAACACAAGGTTGAAGACAAAGAAATATTTTTCTACACGAGCTACGGACGAGTAGCTGTGTCTAAGCGGGTGAATTCAAGCCGAACCACCCAGCCTCCACTCTCCATTGAATCGTGGTATCGACACCATTCGAGCCGAAGCTGTGAGCTCTGAGCTACAGAGCTGTCTGTCCTCAGAAGACCCCTTTCCGATCAAGGGTGAGGATCAGACCACTTAGCCAAGAAGGACACTGACATCGTGAGGACAACCAGAGAGTTGCGCCGGAGAACTGCGTCATTTAGAAGCCTAAACGACCCACGCGGAGCTTCCCACCTGAGAACTCCAACACGTAATTACATCATTATATTCTGACCCATAAGAGCGGCAGTTCGGGGCAAGGCTAATTTTAAATAAGCATGGCTGACAAATGAACCCAAATGTATATTTCTCTCGTGTACTTCCTTTATTTCTCTCTCTTTAAAATCCCCATTTTGGGTAACAAGCGCCATAGTGTGTTGGCCCGTTATACTAAGTCCTAATCAATAGCTAGACTCTGTTTTGTGTATGTGCATTTTTATCATCATTTTAGCTTGCTAGTAAATAAATAATCAACTAAGATTGGTGTGGTAAATTCAGTGGTAAAGCCCGGGTCCGTGCAGATTCCCGGATTATACGACGTTCAGATTATGAGACTGTAGAGGAAATTGATTAATTTAGCGACTGTTGTAATCGATATTCTGATATCCTTTGAGTTAATTTGGGAAATAGAAACTCAATCAAAACAATGTTCCCATGGTGCCCCAGGTTAATGAGTTAATAATTGCTTGATTCATTGCTTAATTCATTTAATCACGCAATTATAAACTATTAATCATTCGATGAGCAGCAGTCGTCACATTAACTAATACAACGTCACGACATGAGCAAGTGTCTCATTCCGCCGCTGCTCGTTAAGAAGAAGGTCTACTCTTGTTTCCCCAAATGTTTTTAAACTCACTGTAGCTCGCAGGTGTGAAGTTGAGTTTTGGTGTCGAAGTGCTGACTCTCAAACTTTGAAACCAGTTGTCCAGCTTGAGCTATTATCTGTGCTGAAGAGTAGGAAATTCCAACAGTAAAGCGTTTTTGTCAGCTCACAGATAGCGCTCATAATTATTAACTTGAAAATGCCTTTCAAAACTCTTTCCTCGTTGCACCAAATCAGGCAGTGCAGGAGTTGGTCTCCCGGTCTGTACAAGATTTAACTTTTCATTAAAAGTTAGTCTTGAAAAGGGCGATGTTAACAATTTAGTCAGCACATTGTCCTCGATTACTCTCTCTGCAGTTGCCACTGCCGTTGTTACATACACTCCCTGCAAAAAGATAGCCAGCTAGCTCGGCTCAAGGCTCACAATTAGCTCTGAATTAGTGACGTATACTTAGGTCCTCTAGAGGGCCTTGAGGCATCATACAATTGTCCCACTTATTACAAGACAATTTGTGATTGGTTGATTCTACTGTCATTCCAAAATGCTGCTCTAATTGATGTCAAAGCCTGAGGACCTAGCCAATGAGCGTTGAGCCCAGCTAGATTATTTCTACCAAGAGACTACCAAAGAAAAATTCTCATTGGATATTTTTTTCTCTTGGATATTAACCCTTCTTTTTCCAACACAAAAGGAAGAAATTCAATAGGAAGATTATTACAATTAAGACAAAAAAAGATTAAATCAATGAAAATTACAAATTATAATATATTCAAATATATACAGATTTGTATCTATCCTTAGGCCCTCTCTGAGGGCGTATAGGGCCCTGACGGTTCCCCACTGGTATATTCGCTGGTGAATTCAGGCTTTTACATCATATATTCATGAGCTCTGGGTTATTTTCAGTATTCAAATTAATCAATATTGCATCATCCATCAAAGTTGTAGTAGTAGTCAATGTCAGACATAAGTATAGTTAGGAACCATCCATCTTTCATAATACTTTCCCTGACAGGAGTTGTTCAAACTGTCTTGTTTACAATGTGGAGGCAATGTTTACCCAATGTTTGGAGACCCACCCAAGGTATGAGTTTATAGGGTTCAGGGAGAGAAAAACGGAGAGAGACTGTGGGAGAAAGAAAGATATAGATAGAGGGGGAGAGAGGGAAAGAGAAAGAGGCAAATAGCCTCATTTTCATTCATTTTATATCCTTCTCTGGGAGCAGAGGTTGTGTTTGTGAAAGCCTGGGAGACAGACACACTGCACAGGGTCAGAGAGAGAGAAGCACCATACCGGCTGGCTGTGCTCCATCAAAGGCCAGGAAGTGCCAGGGAGCAGCACCGTGCCGGAAGAGAATGGCTGAGCACCATCCACAAATGCTCCACCTACACCACTGTACCACAGCACAGCTCCCCAGATTGTAGGCCGCTTGGCACCTACGGCCCGGCACCCACACCATGCCCTGCCCAGGAGCACTGGATATGTTGGCAAGGGTCAGAGTTCACAGACTGCAGGGTCACAGAGATAGAACAGGATACACAGAACCGACAAACGGCTATTTCCAGCTCTGGATAGAGAGAGTTATCTGTGCAAAGAGAGAAAAATATTACCTTCAGAAATACAGGGAGCAGTACAAGGGAAGATAGGGTTAAAAATCACACAATAGATGCGGAACAAAGATCATGAATAGTCATTGTAACTCAGAGGAAATGTCATTTCTGCACAACGGCACATTTTTAGAGTTCTTCAAATCCAACAATGTGGTGCAGAATTTTTATTTAACCTTTATGTAACTAGGCAAGTCAGTTAAGAACAAATTATTATTTACAATGACGGCCTACCCCGGTCAAACTCTAACCCGGACAACTGTGCACCGCCCTATGGGACTCCCAATCACGGCCAGTTGTGATACAGCCTGGAATCGAACCAGGGTCTGTAGTGATGCCTTTAGCACTGAGATGCAGTGCTTTAAACCACTGCACCACTCGGGAGCCCTAACATTGAATATGGCTAGCTGTACTACTGTAACGTCATAGCAACGTGTAAATAGTGCATCGCCCTTTTGGCTCTTTTGGCAATCAATGATCTGCATGGGTTTTCCGGCAACCCAGCCTATTGGCTATAGGTACACACATAAAACACTTTACCACTCCTTCCAAAGTAGCTCCTCTTTAAAGGGGTTTCCCTGAGTTCAACATGAGGATTTCAGAGAAACTAAACCCTAGCTGCAGTCATAAGGATCAATGAGCAATTAAGTATCTTTAAGAAATGCCCATACTCCTACACATGATTAGTGCAGAGTATTGTCGCAATGGTTTACGGACAATATATTACGAAGTCAACTGAAAATGAAGCCCATTGAAAGAGACACTGAAAAGTAAAGCACAATTGTTTGCTAAATATCACCATGAAGCTCTAAAGAGCCTAGAACCAAAGCCAGTTTCAGTTTAAACAGAAATGAGCTAGAAATTGTAATATCAATTAGAGGTTTAGAGAATTAAGACAATGAATAAATAATCAATATAAAAAAGATGACAATATCTACATCCATTTAAGTGGTTTAAAGTACTCCAACCACTCCTGTAAAGAAGGAATGAGGACTAAACGTAGAACCATCTTAACACTTGAGTCCCTTTATCATTGCACTCAATCATGAAAATATGTCCTTGAAGAAAAAAAATAACCCTCAGCTCCATCCAAGAAAGCAATTTTTTTCTAAATAGTTTCCGAGTTCGTTGATACAATGATAAACAGGTAATGTATCGGGCAGGGTATGAGAACACACCTACTATGTAGAATACATTATAAAGCCATGTCTACATCTATAGCAAAAGCTATGGGATAGACAGGAAGACACTGTCTGTCATACAACCAACGCTGGTCTCGCATTTAGTCTAGTGTCAAAGCTTTGTAAAATGCATGGGAGGAGGCAACATCCAACCACCAATGAGACAAATGACCAGGCTATGACACTTATGACAAGCTGTATTGTACAGAGTCCTATGGGCAACCATGCTGTATCAATATTCATACAGCAGAAAGGGTTAAAACATTCACTTGGCTGAAGAAATGCCAATGACTTACAATACCCAAAGAACATTTCAATAAGCACAAAGACACTGTTTTTTTTTAACAAGAAACAATCTATTTCTGTACATTCACTTGTATGATTGTATTTTCTTTACCTTTTTCTAACAACGTTTTGAGTAAAACACTCAAAATCATCTCCTGTAAAATCAACATAGGCTAGCTCTGATTTAGCTGCAGCAGGGAAAATAAAGTCGGAAGTTTACATAGACTTAGGTTGGAGTCATTAAAACTTGTTTTTCAACCACTACACAAATTTCTTGTTAACAAAATACAGTTTTGGCAAGTCGGTTAGGACATCTACTTTGTGCATGACACAAGTATTTTTTCCAACAATTCTTTACAGACAGATTATTTCACTTATAATTCACTGTATCACAATTCCAGTGGGTCAGAAGTTTATATACAATAAGTTTACTGTGCCTTTAAACAGCTTGCAAAATTCCAGAAAATGATGCCATGCCGTTAGGAGCTTCTGAAAGGCTAATTGACATTATTTGAGTCATTTGGAGGTGTACCTGTGGATGTATTTCAAGGCCTACCTTCAAACTCAGTGCCTCTTTGCTTGACATCATGGGGAAATCAAAAAAAATCAGCCAAGACCTAAACAAAAAATTTGTAGACCTCCACAAGTCTGGTTCATCCTTGGGAGCAATTTCCAAACGCATGAAGGTACCACGTTCATCTGCACAAACAATAGTACGCAAGTATAAACACCATGAGACCACGCAGCCGTCATACTGCTCAGGAAGGAGGCGCGTTCTGTCTCCTAGAGTTGAACGTACTTTGGTGCGAAAAGTGCAAATCAATCCCAGAACAACAGCAAAGGACCTTGTGAAGATGCTGGAGGAAACAGGTACAAAGATATCTATATCCACAGTAAAACGAGTCCTATATCGACATAACCTGAAAGGCCGCTCAGCAAGGAAGAAGCCACTGCTCCAAAACCTCCTTAAAAAAGCCAGACTACGGTTTGCAACTGCACATGGGGACAAAGATTTTGAGAAATGTCCTCTGGTCTGATGAAACAAAAATAGAACTGTTTGGCCATAATGACCATCGTTATGTTTGTAAGCCGAAGAACACCATCCCAACCATGAAGCATGGGGGTGACAGCATCATGTTGTGGGGGTGCTTTGCTTCAGGAGGGACTGGTGGACTTCACAAAATAGATGGAATAAATCATTCTCTCTACTATTATTCTGACATTTCACATTCTAAAAATAAAGTGGTGATCCTAACTGACCTAAAACAGAAACTTTTTACCTGGATTAAATGTCAGGAATTGTGAAAAACTGAGTTTAAATGTATTTGGCTAAAGTGTCTGTAAACTTCCGACTTCAACTGTAGGTACAGTGGTAAAACTGACATTACATGGCTTATTGCAGTTTGTAAACACAGTGAGATTTGACTGTTTCAGTTTTAAGCTAAGATACTTCTTTATCTAACACAGAAATAATAACTTCATAGACAGAAAATAAATGACGTAAAAGTAGTTGAGTTGCAAAGAAGGTGGATAGATGTGTCTCTCTGTGCATTAAAACACAGAGCTAACTCTCAATCGCAACTATCGCATCAATAAAAGTAACATTTTCTTGCTGTTTGTTCGATATATAAAGACATGATGTAGCTCCAGAAGCAGCATGACAATGAAACCTTGTGATTGGCTGAATCCCTGCTCTTCCCTGAGAGCCAGGGAAGGACTGCTGTGCTATGACTGGACAGTCGGCCACCATGTGGCTGATGCTCTGGCAGAAATTGAACTTTTTGGGCTGACGAGGTAGCTGGCATTCTTTGGCATTCCTCCACAGTTGTAGCACCTGTCCCCATTGGAGCATCGTTTCTGTTGCCCCTTAGGTGTCTTCTCACAGCCTATACACTGTGCTCACCCTGGCCCGTCACCGTGACAGACTCTGGGCCTTTAGACGACTTCTTGAGGGTAAACTCCACCGCCTCGCCCTCCTTCAGGCTACGGTAGCCTGAACGAATACATTGACAGTGTCCTCGAGCAGTGTCCCATCTTGGTTGGTCATCGACAGGAACCCGAAACCCATCCGGACGCTGAACCATTTACACACGCCACTGCCACGAGACAAACCCAGATCCTCCTCGGAGCCCGTGGCATATTCCTCTTCGATCTTTGCACAGCCCCTGTAAACTGCTGTTCGGAATAAGAGACCATCCTTTTCCCGGTTATATTTTAATCCAGGGTTACCGTGTCCTCCTCTCCCCAGTCCCTCCTGCCCTGTCCCCTCCAACCCTCCTCCACTCTACACAACAACACTTTCAAGAATACAGTTTAACAAAGGTGCAGAAGAGAAACGGAACAGCAATGGAGACAAACAAAGAGGGTTACTCATATATGGCAATAAATAGCAATGGAAAAGGTGCTGAAAGACACACAAACTCACTCTCACACATACACATACACAGACACACACACACACACACACACACACACACACACACACACACACACACACACACACACACACACATGCACACGAACATACCCACACGCGACTGACACACATAAATGCTGACAGTGGGCTGCTGTGTTTGATAAGCGGCTGAATCCAGAGGCCTTGACCTGGCTCTTCACCCTCTTCACTTTGATTCTGCAGTTTTCCCATTACAATCTGAAATGATAGATTATACTCCCATGACTCTCTGTTGATGGACCTCCAGATCCCCCAGGACCACCCTCACAGCAGCTTTGCCCCAGGGTGATGCCTCAGAGCTGGGTACCGCATCTGTCTAACTCCCCAGGGCTGTGTAACTATCTGAAATGCAATGAGCACTGTGAATGGTGTGTTTCTGTGTGTTTCTCTCATAACCTGATGTCTAAGACCTCGCCCAACCGAAACCATTACTTGAACTTCAATGCCAACCTTTTAAAATACTCTTTCTTTATTTGATTTCTTTAATAACACCTCTGGTGTATGCTAAAACAATATCTTACCCAGCTATACACTTAGAAAAAAAGGTTCCAAAAGGGTTATTTTGTACCCATAGGAGAATCCTTTTTGGTTTCAGATCGAACCTTTTTGTGTTCCATGTAGAACCCTCTGTGGAAACGGTTCTTCATGGAACCCAAAAGGGTTCTACAAAGAGTAATTTTACAGGCACAGCCAAAGACATAGCCATGGGAAGTAGGGGGTAATGAGGGTGCTGCAGCGCTGTGTGGTCTTATGTAGCAACATTTGAAATTGGGTTTTTTACAAAGTAGAGACTCAGAGCTAGAAAATGATATCTCATACACTGCATTTTTGAGGAACAATAGTAAAGTAATTCTGCTTTGAAAGTTGATAAACTTGTGAACTCACTTTTGAGAAAAGGCCTTTCAATGTTTTGGTACCTACTCGAGAGCTCTCGTTTGTCTACACCCATTCAGCATTGTTCACACCGTCTTAAGCCAGCCCCACACATCTCTTTAAGGATTCACATTTGAGGTCATGTACTAAACAGTGAGTAGTGTAGTAAAGATTGTCTAAAAATGGTAGTCGTCTGCAATAAGAAAAAATTCCAGGTTAACAGAAAGTGTCCAGATGTAAAGATACCTTATTAATAGAAAATGACTGAAGTCAAAGTAAACGTCATCCAGTAAAATACTTCTTGACTAAAAGTCTAAAAGTATTTGGTTTCAAAAATACTTAAGTATCATAAGTAAAGGGAATTGCTAAAATGTATTTAAGTATCAAAAGTAAAAGTAAAAAAATGTCAAATTCCTTAATAAACCAGACAGCTCAATTTGTATGTTTATTTTTTATTGACGGATAGCCAGGGCCACACTCCAACACTCAGACATCATTTACAAATGAAGCATTTGTGTTTAGTGAGTCTGTGTGGTATGTCACAAAGTCATGTTACGACCACACATACCAATATTAATTTTATATATCGATATTTTGCTAAGACTTGCTAAGTGGATGGGTCTCTACAGAAGGTGTAAACGGTACAGCCAATGGTTACTTGCATAGCAGCAATATCAGAAATAGATAGTGTCAATATAAATGAAATAATATACAGTATGTACAAGAACAAAATCAATAACGATAGTGACAAACAAGGTAGATGTATGCATACAATCGGGAGTAAAGTGGCTGAGCAGCAGGATAAACAAATAATAGTAGCAGCAAGGTACGGCGTTTTAGGAGAGAGTCATGTGACTAGAGGCACTGCAGATAGTGCTGATGACTGGTCCGTCCGGACCACGCATGAACAAGGGAATCTATATTCGGAGAGCCTGTTTCTGTCCTGTCCTTGACTTTGGTGCAGGACATGTGATGTTCATAGCCTCTTCGTCGCCAAACTCCCTGATCGTTTGTCTAGCTGCGTCCAGTCCAGGTGGTGCTTGTACATGCAGACCGTCTATGGGAGGAAGGATGTCAGCGTTGCGCAACAGCTGAAACCTGGTCCAGACTGAGTCCGACAACACAACACAACACCAGGCTCCAGAGCATCGAAGCTGTAAAACAGAAAATAACAAAACAAAAATTTGAAGACATTACAACCTTGCACAACATCAATTCACCTCCCAAGTTTAGATAAGAAGAATAACTTCATACAATGCAATGAAAATGATATTCATCTGAAGTGCTGGTACTGCTTGATCTGTGGCAGCGGCCTGAAGTAAAAGTCAGGTGTTGTTGCCAGCCATAGCTTTCCACCAGCACTGTACCGTCCTCCAGTCCAACCAGCTGTGGGATGTTGACACCTGTCACAGTGATGTTCTTCACAACACCAGCAATCTCAGACAGTGTTCACTCTGGTCTGTCTGAAGCACTGCTTGATGAGGCCGAAGTACCAGTCGGGGGCAAACTTGGTGTTGCCTGTGATCAGGAAGTGAAGGTCCAGACTGTTGTGGAGCTTGTGCATGGTCCGCCAGGCACAATACCAGAGCACAAACTTAACTTGGGGTCTTTTGTTTAGACATGTAACGTTAACATTAGCTAGCTAGCTAAAAAATGTACTAAAATCCCTATCCATAGAGTAACGTTAGCAAGCCAGCCATCAAACTCCAGCTGGCTAGCTAACAGCAAGCTTTAACTAGCAATACACACCGATTGTCATAGCTAGCTAAAGTTAACCAAGATAGGTTAAATATTCAATTCTTACTAGTATACATGCAACCCCTTTTATTAAATAAGATGTCCTGTGTCATTTCCGTTTAGTTTGAACAGCTTGTTTGGCCCGTTGTCAAGTCACTCTGGTTCACACTGACCGTGTGCAATGCCATAAGAATCATCAGATCTTTCTCCATCTCTGTCACCGATGCCATGGTTGCCCTTAGTTTGAAGATGTCGTCCGGAGACATGTGTTTTATACAACAGCCTTCTGTGTTCTCTTTTCCACAAACACCAGATTTCTAGTAATCTCCTTATCATACTCTGCTTCTACCAGACATTATAGATTTCAAAACTCTGTCAACTTCTTTCATGAGAACGACACTGTTGATTGTCGCCGTTTCTTCTCCATCACTGTCATAAGAAGACTCTTCAATGAAAATGTTTTTACCTAAGTCAGGGATTTCCTCATCGTCTGACTCATTTCCAGAGTTAGAGAGTCAGCATGGCATGATCGTCCTCCAGAAAGTAGTCAATCATAACTTTTTCCTACTGCCCTTTGTCGATAGCGCCTGATAAATTCAGGGCAGCAATGTTATTTAGAGCAGTAGCAACATATTTGCAGTTCTCCATGGCTAACGTTGTATCTTTAGAACAAACTGCAGTAGAATGGATTATCTACGCATCACGAGCAGCTCATTTTATAGACAAAAGGTGCTACACCGCAGACCAATCTAAACTCATCTCTCGGCATGTCCAGCCCACTCATTATCTCAGCCAATCATGGCTAGCGGGAAGGTTGCTCACGTTTTCTGTGGCTAAACCAACTAGGCTCGTAATTTAACAATTGTATTCATATTTACAGATGGCATATAAGTTTGATATTAAGGCACATGAAAGTTCACATGTTCAAGAAGGCATTTCTGCCCAAAAACTAATTTTGATTAAAAAAATATTTTTTACATTCAAAACGGCTCTCCTGTGAAGTTGCGACTTGCGACCTACGCCTAGTTTCCTGAATTGGGTCACATTTTGTTACGTTACAGCCTTATTCTATAATTGATTGAATTGTTTCCCCCCCCCTCATCAATCTACAGTACAAACAATACCCCAAAAATAGGTTTTTAGAAATGTTTGCAAATGTATAAAAAAAACTTCTTAAATATTACATTTATATAAGTATTCAGACCCTTTACTCAGTACTTTGTTTAAGTACCTTTAGCAGCGATTTCAGCCTGGAGTCTTCTTGGGTATGATGCTACAAGCTTGGCACACATGTATTTGGGGAGTTTCTCCCATTCTTCTCTGCAGATCCTCTCAAGCGCTGTCAGTATGAGGTCCTGAGCGCTCTGGAGCAGGTTTTCATCAAGGATCTCTCTGTACTTTGCTCTGTTCATCTTCGGTTTTACATTTTTAATACTTGCGAACATTTCAAAAAACCTGTTATCGCTTTTTCACTTTTTAATTTCATTATGGGGTATTGATGAGAAAAAAAGTTATTTAAACTATTTTAGAATAAGGCTGTAACGTAACAAAATGTGGAAATGGGAAGGAGTCTGAATACTTGCCGAATGCACTGTATGTATATATAAATAAAATAAAAATGCAATAATTTGCTAAAGTAGTGCACTGGGCCTTTACTAGTCCTGTATTAGCGGCCCAATATAGCCGTCTCTAGCGTGGGAAAAAGCAATTGCAGCACCCCACCCCCGAACATTTTCCCACAGCTATGGCCAAAGAACATTTTAGGTTCAAGATAGCACGTTTTTCCTAAGTGTGTACACTTCTGTTCCGCTCTCTGCCTCTTTCCCCCGGTGCAACATAGTACTTGATATAAAGATACATAGTATGAAGCCTTTTATATTTCCTCAGCAGGTCTCCCACCCTATGCTCAGCATGTGTGTCCCAGGTCTCACTCCCTGCACTCTGCTCGGCTCCTTACTGCTCCCAGGTGGTAATTATACCGCCGCCCATCTCTCTGATGCATCCCGGGGATTATTTAAATGGTCAAATGAAGTGATGTTCCGCAGAGCAAGGAAGTACGCTCAGGGGAGTCCTTCGATTGGATAGGCAGTCATAATGCTGGCAGAGGGGGGTGACGAAGTGTGTGGCTCTGTGTGTGTGTGTGTGGCTCTGCGTGTGTTCCTTTGTATGTGTGTGTGTGTGTGTGTGTGTGTGTGTGTGTGTGTGTGTGTGTGTGTGTGTGTGTGTGTGTGTGTGTGTGTGTGTGTGTGTGTGTGTGTGTGTGTGTGTGTGTGTGTGTGTGTGTGTGTGTGTGCGCCTCTCTGTGCATGTGCGGTATAATTTTTCCCAAACGAGCTGTGGTAAAAAGCATTATACTGTCAGGAAATCCCTGGTGGGCCTCAACTGTGCTTTTCTCCACAAATGATGGTGCTGTTGGTTAATAGCCATAGTATCCAGGGGTGAATTGCATTTCCTCCAATACCCAACCGCAAGATAAAAGGCTGTTATTGGGAATGTGATTGTGATGTGGTGAAATGAAGTGCTTAAAGGGAGTGCTTGCGCATTGTCTGTTTTTTGTGTACGTCAGTGTGTGCATTTACAGTGCACTTCCCAATGGACACACACTGGTTGAATTAACGTTTTAGTTGTTTTTCTGTATCCCCTTTTTCGTGATATCCAATCGGTAGTTACAATCTTATCTCATCGCTGCACTCCCCAAAGGACTCAGGAGAGGCGAAGATCAAGAGCCATGCATCCTCCGATCATGACCCCGCCAAGCCATGCTCCTTATTAACACATTGCTCGCTTAACCCGGAAGCCGGCCACACCAATGTGTCAGAAGAAATACTGTCCAACTGACGACCAAGGTAAGCTTGCAGGCGCCCGGCCCTCCACAAGGAGTCGCTAGAGCACGATTTGCCAAGGAAATCTCCCCAGCCAAACCCTTCCATAACCTGGACGACGCTGGGCCAATTGTGCGCCGCCCCATGGGGCTCCCGGTCACGGCTGGCTGTGACACAGCCTGGGTTTGAACCCGCCGTCTGTGCGGTGAGTTAACAGTAGGAATATGGCACATCATAAATCCAGGCAACACAACTTCAGGCTTCAGACTTCAGCTCATCTCTTTCCACTTCCTTCTGATATGTTAAAGAAACAGCATTAAGATTCACAGAGCTGCATGTCTCTGACATGCCATTATGGAGCCCATATGTGTTCCTTCTCTGAGTGGAGGATAAGTGTTTGAGATACAGTAGGAAATGGCTGCCCTTCAAATGGCATGCCACCGTCAATCAGAGGGAGTTGACGGACAGCCAATGCGCCCCCACATTACCATAACATCTGTTCCATTTGATATTTCAATACTAATATTACACATTTTTAATCAAATCACACTTTTACACTACCAGGAGGTCTCCCTTGGTCAATACGCAGTTTCAATGTTGATGATATTTTATGGTAATGATTTATGAAAGAGTAGGAAGTTGGTTTATTGAAGAAAGTTAAACTTGTTAGAGCCAGAGAGTGACCAATTATAACACTCCAGTTGGCGTTTAAGGAAATGGATGTATTGATTTATGCTGATAAGTAAACTGTGGCCACTTAATTGTGTGTGTGTCTGAGTGAGTGTGCGTGTGTACATTGCTAATTGGCTCCTCTATCTAGACAATGATAAAACAAACTCACACCTCACTGTGTGTGTGCGTGTGTACATTTGTGTGTGTGTGTGTGTCGATGTCTGTACGCTTGTATGTATGTCACCACAGCTTTCACGTTTTGCCGGTAATTGGGGATTACCATGGTAATATTGTAAGCCTTTCTTTACAGAGAAATGTTCACAATTATCACAGATAAATACCATACAATTGTTAGTATTCTAAACGGTCAGTTTTGGCTGCAACCGGTGTGTATGCCTATGTGTTTGAATAGGAAGCATCTTCTATTATATTCCGTGATGAATCTGGCACCAGTTAACACTATTGTCCTCCAGGAAGTGTAGTGGGGGGGAAGTGCCACTATTATTACTGTGACAATCAACAACTCTCTCTGGTGTGTGTGTGTGTGTGTGTGTGTGTGTGTGTGTGTGTGTGTGTGTGTGTGTGTGTGTGTGTGTGTGTGTGTGTGTGTGTGTGTGTGTGTGTGTGTGTGTGTGTGTGTGTGTGTGTGCGTGTGTGTGTGTGCGAGCATGTGTGTGTGTGTGTGTTTGGCCTGTTCCCTATGCAGGCACTCCTCCAGTGAAGGATTAGCTGATCAGCGTCTGGATGGTAGCTAATTGGCTCCTCAAGCTGCACAATAATAAAAAACTCACAATTCACTGTGTGTGTGTGTGTGTGTGTTTGTGTGTGTTGATGTGAATACGCGTGTATGTGTGTCAGAACAGCTTTCACCTGAAAACACAGGTTTTTGCCAGTAATTGGTGTTCGCATGGTACTATCGTAAGCCTTTTTTACTATGAAATATTCACAATTATCTTCAATAAATAGCATACGACGCGTTAGTATTATAAATGGTCACTTATGGCTGCATGGGTATGTATTTGAATAGGAAGCATTAGCATGTCTTTTGTCGTGTGTATATTAACAGCATGAATTAGAGTAACAGTGAAATGCTAATAACCCATAAACTGTTGATTGCCTCAATATCGAAATACACCAAGCGTTGGTGACCCAAATAAGTCGAATGGTCTATTTTGGTGGGAATGTAATTTTTTTTGTTTTTATATTTATTTCTTATTAATCTCTCATCCATGCAGATGATCCTTTTATGGGAGCGTGGGTTGATTAGATTATGGTTTCATTATCGTAATGGTGGATGAGTTTAGCATGGGAATGAAAAGATCAGAGTGAGTTTATTCTGCAATCTGATGTCTCAAACAGAAAACCGGATGTCAATGTATGTACTGGATGTACTCTGACTATACTATGTCTGCATTCAGTGTGTGTGTGAGTGTGTGTGTGTGTGTATGTATGTGTGTGTGTGTGTTGCTACAATATGCATCGCTGAATTATTGTATTCACACACCCAGTGATCTATCCAATATGTTAAGCTTTGCCTTTCAACGTCTCATCTTTGCTGGTCAACAGTATTAAAACAAAATAAACTTTCAACATCTGCTATTGCGTTCACCAATGAATTCAATCCCTCTGTCTCCCACCAACAAACAAGCCATATGTTTTTATATTTTTGTGTTTTTATGATACATTGAATCCTCCTGTGACCTCTTGATGAAGTTTGTCAATATTCCTAATGGAAATCCAATCCAGTCCATTATAATGATTTTCTCATTCCCTTTAGAGGGTCTAACCCTGCAGGTTAGTACACTACCAAGAGCTTTCTAATACAGGACGTCATAAAGCCACTAGGATGGGTTACTTCCCAACCATACAGTACAGTCACTCCAATTCTACTACTCTACTACTGTAATCATCAAAGTGCTCTCAACCCAGCATAAATACTCCTAATTTCAGAAAATGCCTATCATTTAATAAAGGGCAGAATCCCAGTAGATTATGGATTAAATTAATCCAGGATCCCTGAGATGGGTGTATTATTTGGGCAAGACACGAGTAGATTCAATCAAGCCAACATGCAGGCGCTGGGACCGGTTCCCAAATAAACAACAGGATTGTTGCAGATGCCACTTTCTTGCTGACTGATGAAAGTGGATCGTCATTCTAAATGATGTTGTTGTTGATGTCTTATCAAGCTACAGCCTGAGACAACGCTTGGCTCACTTCACTCTGCTTTGGCCCGGTCCAGTCATAACTAAACGCATCGTCCTGATCATTTTTTCTCTATACCTTCCGCTTTCTCTCTTTCCCTCTACAACATTTCTCAACTAATTCGAAGTTTTACTGCATAATTGTTTGCATTTTAATGTGTGATATATCTCACCCCAGCTGAAATCGTTATTTTTCACATATTCCTCCCTGTCCCTGACTCTTATGAAGTGACACCGTTAGCATTTAATCAGCGCAGCGTGAGGCCAACACGCCCACACAACAATGTGCCAAGCCGTCAAGCTGTCAGCATTAAATGAGAGTCAGAAAGAGGGACAATAAGATCTGAGTTAACAGTAGGGCACAGGCACTACACCTGGAGATAGCTACTCTGCCACTATGACCCTGTTACATCTGAGAGGAACATTTAGAATTACCCCTCGCTTTTAACAAGTGACTGTTACAGCATGACAAAAATCGGAGAATGACGTCTCAGGTGGGGGTGACATTTTGTTCCGCTTTTGAAACTAAGTTTTGAAAGTGTATTGAGGAAATAAAAAAGGATGAGAAGATACCCGCTATGCAAAGATCACAAGGCCCATGTAGCCATGTCAGACCTTCAAACCTCCCGCTTTCTACCAGTCCCACTCCTCCCACTCCTCTAACTCGTTTACACGTCAGGTCAGAGAGGGGACCAGAGACGTGCAGGGAGGTACAGATGTTACCGTGTAACTGACCCCGTCCTCTGCTCCAGCACACACACCTCCAGTAAAGACATAAAGCAGGAACTGTGACAGATAAGAAATAGTGTTTGTGTGTGTGTACTCTGCCTATACGCAGACTACGCACTGCACATAGGGAAGTAATTTGGGTTCTCAATTTACTGAGTTAGAAAACTAGATTAAATGTGCAATTTTGAAATTTGGTAGTGCATCAGCAGTTTTCTACATGTTATGTCAGTCAATAACAGTCACTCAGTCCATGTCAGCTAACATTTTTTTCATTGCTAGGTAAGGTAGTCTAGTCAGCTATCTAAACCTTATAGTAATCATCCCCAAATTACCAATCGGGCACGCAGGGCATGTGTCCAGGGGCCCTGACCTCCAGGGGCCCCCCATTGATTTTGTTTGTCACTCTCACTCAGATATCATATGAACATGTGTAGAATTGCAGAATAGTAACTTTAAAACTGCAAAAAAAAATCCACTGCCAGGGGGGTGGTGGGGGCACTAAAATGGAATGCCCTCGAGGTGGTGGTGGGGGGAGGGGGGTGGGCAACAAAATCTCTCTTAGGGCCCCAAAAAAGCTAGCGGCACTGTGTGTGTATGCCTCCCTCCCTCCTTCCCACCTCCCAGACCTCCCAGCCCTCTTTTCGATGAAGATAGATAGTGAGATCTTAGGCAGAAGGAGTGCAGCAGGTCCACCCTTCTTCTAGCCCTCCTCCAGCCCTCCTCCACTCATCCTCCAGCAATCCTCCACCCCCTCAAGCCCTCCTCTACCCTCTAGACTCCAGCCAAAGAGTTCTCAGTGTGAGTCCAGTTGAGGAGGCTGTTTCAGCATGACACTGACAGCCCTTGCGCGTACACGAACACACACTTTATCTAACTCACATCAAGAAGAGGATAATTGCAATGGAGGAGGATGTGAGGAGGGTCTAACACTTCAGAGCATCACAGTTTTCTCCTCTGTCCTCCCCTCCTGGTTTCAGCTATCCCTACACACTCACTCATTTACACACACATCTATGACTGCTGTGGTTGTTGAGCAGCGTGTTTTGCGGGTTGGGGGTAACTGAGTGGTATGTATGTGTGTGTGTGTGTGTGTGTGTGTGTGTGTGTGTGTGTGTGTGTGTGTGTGTGTGTGTGTGTGTGTGTGTGTGTGTGTGTGTGTGTGTGTGTGTGTGTGTGTGTGTGTGTGTGTGTTTGTATTGTCACTTGAGGACTGGTGTTTCAAAGGGTTATCAACATGCTGTCCGCCCAAATTAAATGTTAAAGACACAGGTTCAGATGAGTGTGAATGAGTGTGAATGTGTGCGGGTGTGTATGTTGGTGTGTGTGTGAGTGTGTTTGAGGCAGAATAGTAAATATTGACATGAGTTGTATGTTTGTTGTTCAGCTCCTTTACAGACGCAACTAGACTCTGAACCAGTCCTTATATCAGTCACTTACCATGCTTGCCTCGGTTTCATCACTCCCAGCTCTCTCTTCACACACCTCCACAAACTGGCATCAACTGACAGGTCCACTCTGAAGAAATAATGAACTGAAGTGCAAGAAAGGTAAAGTGACAGCAGTGGTGGTCGGTGCCGTTGAAGATTAGCATGGCTTTATTTCTGTTACAGCATATTCGATGACTGCCATTCATATTCCATTCACCCAGCTTAATGTAACATCGATACGTTTAGGCTACTACATGATACTAGAATTAGCCCTATACCCATCATGAGGTTGCTACAACCTAGACTACGAATGAAAATGTATAACGTAGGTGCACAGGTCGGGAGAATTTTGAGTAATCATGGTGACAGACAGTGACACATTCAATACCGCCTTGCACACTCTTGCCTGCTTCTAGCTGATCTAGGGTGTAATCATTAATACAAACTGTGGCACACGAGAGTTTCTCTTGAACATATTCAGGTACTGTAGGTTTATCCCTGTTTTGTTCCGTTTGCTTCCCTTTATGATTTTTTTTTCAACTGAATCGGCAGAATGAATACACCCCTGATCACCCGCACACACAGTTCACTTTCATAGCAGCCAAATTGAAACAGCATCATCACTTTTCTTGTTGTAAATCTCCTCCTCGCACTTTTTCCCTTCGCTTGTGGACTTCGATCCTTTGATTGGGTGGACAACATGTCAGTTCATGCTGCAAGAGCTCTGATTCGTTGGAGGACTTCCTCCAGAAGTCATCATACTTACTGTGTAAGTCTATGGAAGGGGGAGAACCATGAGTCTCCTAGTTTTTGTATAGAAGTCAATGTACACAGAGGAGGACTGGAAATAGCTATCCTCTGGCTACACCATGGTGCTACCCCAGAGACTGCTGTTGAGGCTACTGTAGACCTTCATTGCAAAACAGTGTGTTTTAATCAGTTATTTGTTTATTTTAATATACACTGCTCAAAAAAATAAAGGGAACACTTAAACAACACAATGTAACTCCAAGTCAATCACACTTCTGTGAAATCAAACTGTCCACTTAGGAAGCAACACTGATTGACAATACATTTCACATGCTGTTGTGCAAATGGAATAGACAACAGGTGGAAATTATAGGCAATTAGCAAGACACCCCAAATAAAGGAGTGGTTCTGCAGGTGGGGACCACAGACCACTTCTCAGTTCCTATGCTTCCTGGCTGATGTTTTGGTCACTTTTGAATGCTGGCGGTGCTTTCACTATAGTGGTAGTATGAGACAGAGTCTACAACCCACACAAATGGCTCAGGTAGTGCAGCTCATCCAGGATGGCACATCAATGCGAGCTGTGGCAAGAAGGTTTGCTGTGTCTGTCAGCGTAGTGTCCAGAGCATGGAGGCGCTACCAGGAGACAGGCCAGTACATCAGGAGACGTGGAGGAGGCCGTAGGAGGGCAACAACCCAGCAGCAGGACCGCTACCGCCACCTTTGTGCAAGGAGGAGCAGGAGAAGCACTGCCAGAGCCCTGCAAAATGACCTCCAGCAGGCCACAAATGTGCATGTGTCTGCTCAAACAGTCAGAAACAGACTCCATGAGGGTGGTATGAGGGCACGACGTCCACAGGTGGGGGTTGTGCTTACAGCCCAACACCGTGCAGAACGTTTGGCATTTGCCAGAGAACACCAAGATTGGCAAATTCGCCACTGGTGCCCTGTGCTCTTCAAAGATGAAAGCAGGTTCACACTGAGCACGTGACAGACGTGACAGAGTCTGGAGACGCCGTGGAGAACGTTCTGCTGCCTGCAACATCCTCCAGCATGACCGGTTTGGCGGTGGGTCAGTCATGGTGTGGGGTGGCATTTCTTTGGGGGGCCGCACAGCCCTCCATGTGCTCGCCAGAGGTAGCCTGACTGCCATTAGGTACCGAGATGAGATCCTCAGACCCCTTGTGAGACCATATGCTGGTGCGGTTGGCCCTGGGTTCCTCCTAATGCAAGACAATGCTAGACCTCATGTGGCTGGAGTGTGTCAGCAGTTCCTGCAAGAGGAAGGCATTGATGCTATGGACTGGCCCGCCCGTTCCCCAGACCTGAATCCAATTGAGCACATCTGGAACATCATGTCTCACTCCATCCACCAACGCCACGTTGTACCACAGACTGTCCAGGAGTTGGCGGATGCTTTAGTCCAGGTCTGGGAGGAGATCCTTCAGGAGACCATCCACCACCTCATCAGGAGCATGCCCAGGCATTGTAGGGAGGTCATACAGGCACGTGGAGGCCACACACACTACTGAGCCTCATTTTGACTTGTTTTAAGGACATTACATCAAAGTTGGATCAGCCTGTAGTGTCGTTTTCCACTTTAATTTTGAGTGTGACTCCAAATCCAGACCTCCATGGGTTGATAAATTTGATTTTCATTGATTATTTTTGTGTGATTTTGTTGTCAGCACATTCAACTATGTAAAGAAAAAAGTATTTAATAAGATTATTTTTTTCATTCAGATCTAGGATGTGTTGTTTAAGTGTTCCCTTTATTTTTTTGAGCAGTATATTTGGTATAGTTTCACACATTTTTTAAATTTGTTTTAACATTTCACTATTTTATTTTTGTGAAATTCATTGAGTAGGATTGTCCTCCCCTTCCTCCTCTGAGTAGCCTCCACTGACTGACAGAAAAACAGAGAATGAGAGAGAGATAAGGTGTAAAACAGTAGCAATTCATTAAAAGTTACTAATCGCTGTTGAAAATTAGTTAACACTGAATTAAAATGTGTGAATGTGTGTAAAAATGTATAAACAGAGTTTTCAACAAAATAGTAACATACTGTACTGACTTCATAAAGATGAGTGTTTTGGTTTGGTGGATGGGTTCCAGTGAGTGATAGTACCACTAGGGGGTGGTGTTTAACACATGGCTCCCTAAGAGGTCTCTGCTACTCAAGCAGAGCCAGAGTCAGTCAAACGAAGAGCAGACTGTCTGCATGTGAGAGAGTATCCCTCTCTTCCTCCCACTTTTCCCCTTTAGTCTAACCACCATCTAAGTCAGGGGTGGGCAACTCTGGTCCTCAAAGACTTTTGTTCCAGTCCAGCTCAAACACAATTGATTAAACTAATCATGGTGTGAATGAAAGACCATAATGAACAGATTATTTTAATCAGGTAAGCTAGTGCTGGAATGTTGCTTGTCCGTCTATAGTCATTTAATCGCTATCATACATTGCATACAACGAGAGTGAATCAAAGATTACACCAATGCTGCAGTTATGGAATACATACACAATCATGGAATACACACACATTATTTTCTGTGAACTTGAATGGCCTGAATCAACTACTTCTATTGGAAGTATTTGAAACTATTTTCAAATACTTATTTTCCAAATAAATTATTTCAACTACCAAACAGACCTGGTTCAAATGCGTTAGAGTATTTTTATATTTGTATAAATAGTGTGTATTTTAGTATTTACAAATACATGCCAATAATTTCCAATTGTATTCTCCAATACATCCCAATATTCAACTACTTGTGTTTTGAATAAAAAAATACCTGAATACTTTGAAATACCCTAAATAGTATTTTAAGCAAGGTCTGGAATACATCAATCCAGATTGGATCTTCAAGGCCAGCTGAGTGTTTCTCCAAGGTTGACAAATGTTTGTGTAGCTTTGTCTCTGAGGATCAAAAGGACAGGTTGCCGGGAGACAGATAGAAATCCCAGTGCCACAAATCAATGGGCCAAAGCCAAGAGATCAGATCCAATAAATACAAGCAGGACAGACAGACAGACAGACAGACAGACAGACAGACAGACAGACAGACAGACAGACAGACAGACAGACAGACAGACAGACAGACAGACAGACAGACAGACAGACAGACAGACAGACAGACAGACAGACAGACAGACAGACAGACGGAAAGATAAATGCTGAAATGGGAACACATGAAGAAACATAGTGATGAGGAGAAAAAATAGACAATAAAAAGAGGGAGTGCGAGAAAAGAAAAGAGAGAGAGAGAGCGAGAAAGGGACAGAGAAAAGGAGCAGCATTCCCTGCTTCCCCTGGCCCATAGATCAGAGCTGAGAGCTAGCCCAGCTCAGAGGCAGAGGGAGGGGATGCAAGGAGAGGGTCATAAATGTTGTATTCCCTTCGTCTTCTGAGATTTGAGACAATGTTTTGTTTAGTGCTTTTCTGTCCTCTTTTGTTTTCAAGTGGGTGCGTGAGTGCATCTGTGTGTGTGTGTGTGTGTATGTCCTTGTGTGCCATGTGTGTGTTTCTCTCTGTTTATGTGTGTATTTGTGCCTGCCTGTGTGTGTGTGTGCCTGATGTGTGTGTGTGTATGCATGTATTCTCTGTGTGTATGCATTTTGGGTGTGTCTGAATTCTCTGTGTGTATGTATTTTGTGTGAAAGCAGCCTTGGGTAAGAGGTTGAGAGAGTAGGATGCCCACTCTTGAGAGGATTGTCGGTCTGATGAAATTTGTTGGTAGAAAGAGCTCTGTGCACCTCACAACAACCATATTTCAGACACACACACACACACACACACACACACACACACACACACACACACAACCTCAATAAAATGTATCAGATGATTCTCTCTTGAAAATCTCCCCAAATCTCTGAAGCACTCATCTTTGAGTTTTTCCTCCTCCAGCATTTCACTTAATTTCATTCAATTTCTCAGAAAGTGACCATGCTGTCCTCACATAGCCTGTGTAGATGTGTTGACAGCAGTTAAGCGTGGTTTGATCTCTTCAGAGCTTGTTCCGTTTGGCATGGCCGTAGCAGGTTGGACGGCACCAGATGGCCCAGGCTGGGTTTGGCAGCAGCTGGCAGAGAGGGACTGTGCATGGGTTGGTAGAATGGAGAGACGGCAGTTAGTTTAGTATGCCACGCTGGATGCCAGGCAGAGATGGGCACAAACACCACCCAACAGCACTGACCTATGAACCCTAGTGACCCATGAGGACGGAGGCGGAAGGCGGAAGGGTCTGTGTATGTTTGTCTCTGACTGTGTGTTGTGATAGAAACATGACTCTCCAATTAACAGGCCATTTATCATAGTCAAATATTTTTTTACTTGGGGTTGTCATGAAAGAAATTAAATCAAATGTCCCTCAATATCCATTTTACAGCGATTAAACTTCTCTTGTTACGTCGTTCCAACTGTTTTTTCTTGGAGTGAAGTTGTAGGGGCTTTGAGTGCACCTAGCCTAATGGTGGTAGTGTGTAGTGTGTAGTGTGTGGGAGTCAGTGGACTCAGTGGGATCAGATGTATGGCGCTAGCTGTTGTGAAGTAGATGAAAGACCCCTGTGTCAGCAGCATGCTATTCATGACCAGCTCAGCTCAGTTCAATCATACTGCCTTAACACACTTTATTACACAAAAACACCAATTACCTCGCTGAAAAAAATGACCTGTCATTTTTATAGTTAATTACTGGAAGCACAGTAGCCAGTAGGTTACTGTAACTCTACAGTAAAATGCTGGGAGCACAGAAGCCAGTAAATTACTGTAGATTTACAGGACCTTTACTGAAACACTAATTTACAACATATTTACAACATACACATGACTACTGCAACATGCTGTAGCATGCAACATTTCTATAATTTACAGTGCATTGCTGGAAGCACAGTCATTAGTAAACTGTTGCAGATTTACAGTGCAGGCAGATAGTGCCAACGATGGGCAGTATTTCTGTTAGGTGAATTTTATATACGTAGGCATTTCAATAGTTCCGATACAAATTTTGTCATTTGTATTTCACTGGCCTGAAGTACAATTCATGTATTTTGTAACAGTTTAATTAGAATACCTGTATTTTTGCATTTTCTAATACAAAAATTAACTTGCAAGTAGCCTGCATAACTACAACATTCTCAGTAACAGTAACATAATATTTTTACTTGCTGTGACTGTGATATGTTATTGATATATACTTTATTTTAATGAACTGACTGTAAGTCACTCTGAACAATAGTGTCTACTAAATTACCAAAATGTAAATGTAAAAAGTAACACTTGCAAAGCACACTGCTGGGTATTATTCTAATAAACTCCGCCGCAATTTGATCAAATTACAAATAGCTCAGAATAATAGCCAGAAGTGCAAGTGTTAATTTACATTTACATGTTGAATATTTAGCAGATGCTCTTCTCCAGAGCAACTTAGTCAGTGTATTAATCTAAGGTTGATAAAAAAAACATATCAGTCATAGCAAGTAAAACGCTTCTGTAATCGATAATGTTGTTGTAGTTAAGGATACATTGGACTTCAAGGTGTTTTGTATTTCTAACAAGATGCCTTTTGATGTATTTTTGCCCATGTTTGCTCGTTCTAAGTATGTTACTGTACTATCTGTAACAATTTTCCACCAACTTCCTGTAAGTTACTGTAATATCAGAGCAACAATCTAGTACAATTGTCACGGGCGTCGTAATGATTGGACCAAGGTGCAGCGGGAATATGAATGGTCATCTTCTTTATTAAATTTGAAGAAAACGAAACAAAACACTAAATACAAAAAAAAAAACAATGATGAGAAATAGTCCTGTAAGGAACACACTACACAAGGAACAACTACCCACTAAAAATCCCATAGAAAAACACCCCTCTTAAATAGGACCATCAATTAGAAGCAACTAGGAGCAGCTGCTTCCAACTGAAGGTCAACCCAACAAACACCACATAGAAGTAGACATACTAGAACTAACATAGAAATAGACTAACAAGAACATAAACCAACAAACCCCGAAACACATAAAACAAACACCCCCTGTCACGTCCTGACCAAACTACAATAACAAATAACCCCTTTACTGGTCAGGACGTGACAGTACCCCCCCCCCCCCCCCCCCAAAGGTGCAGACCCTGGATGCACCTCAAACAAAAAAACACAAAAATAAACCCCAAAAGAAAAAAATCCCAAACTAGGACGGAGGGCGACTCTGGCTGTGCCGGTTCCGGACTGTGGGCCGTCTCTGTCGGTTCCGGACTGTGGGCCGTCTCTGCTGGCTCCGGACTGTGGGCCGTCTCTGCTGGCTCCGGACTGTGGGTCGTCTCTAGACGGGGCCGGAAGCTCTGGACGGGGCACTGTTGCCGGACACTCTGGACGAGGCACTGTTGCCGGACACTCTGGACGAGGCACTGTTGCCGGACACTCTGGACGAGGCACTGTTGCCGGACACTCTGGACGAGGCACTGTTGCCGGACACTCTGGACGAGGCACTGTTGCCGGACACTCTGGACAAGGCACTGTTGCCAGAAACTCTGGACAGGGCACTGTTGCCGGAAGCTCTGAATGGGGACTGCGCACTGAAGGCATGATGCGTGGGGCTGGCTTAGGAGGCGCCAGACTAGGGACACGCACCACAGGGCCAGTGCGAGGAGCAGGAGCAGGACGAGCTGGACTGGGCTGACGCACTGGAGGCCTGGTGTGTGGGGCTGGTACTGGAGGTACCAGACTGGAGACACACACCCCAAGGCTAGTGCGAGGATCGGGAACAGGACGTACTAGACTGGGCTGACGCACTGGAGGCCTGGTGCGTGGTTCTGGCTTTGGAGGCGCCAGACTAGAGACACGCACCTCAGGGCTAGTGCGAGGAGCAGGAACTGGATACACCGGGCCATGAGTAGGCACTGGAGGTCTGGAGCGCACCTCCTGCACAACCCGTCCTGGCTGGATGGTAATAGTAGCCCTGCACGAGCGGACTGCAGGCACAGGGCGAACTGGGCTGTGCAGAGGCCCGATGGCTGCCGTGCGTAGAGCAGGCGTAGGGTAGCCTGGGCCTAGGAGGCGCACTGGTGGCCAGATAGGTTGCCAAGGAATTTTAAACTCTCTACTCGCTTCACTTCAGTCCCGTCGATGTTAATGACGGCCTGTTCGGCCCTCCTTTTCCTATAGTCCACGATCAGCTCCTTTGTCTTGCTCACATTGAGAGAGAGGTTGTTGTCCTGGCACCACACTGCCAGGTATCTGACCTCCTCCCTATAGGCTGTTTCATCGTTGTCAGTGATCAGGCCTACCACTGTGGTGTCGTCAACAAACTTAATGATGGTGTTGGAGTCATTCTGGGCCATGCAGTCGTGGGTGAGCAGGGAGTACAGGAGGGGTTTAAGCATGCACCCCCCAGGGGCCCCAGTGTTGAGGGTCAGCGTGGCAGATGTGTTGTTGCCAAAGTCCTTCCAAGTGGCACAGTGGTCTAAGGTACTGCATAGCTGTGCCACTAGAGAACCTGGTTCGTGTCCAGGCTCTGTCGCAGTCGGCTGCGACCTGGAGACCCATAGGGTGGCGCACAATTGGCCCAGGGTCGTCCGGGTTATGGGAGGATTTGGCTGGCAGGGATGTTCCTGTCTCATCGCACACTAGCGTCTCCTGTGATGGTCCGGGCGCAAAGCACGCTGACACGGTCGCTAGGTGTACGGTGTTTCCTCTGACACATTGGTGAGGCTGGCTTCCGGGTTAATCGGTCATTGTGTCAAGAAGCAGTGCGGCTTGGCTGGGTTGTGTTTCAGAGGAAGCACGGCTCTTGACCTTTGCCTCTCCCGAGTCCGTACGTGTTGCAGCGATTGGACAGGACTGTAACTACCAATTGGATACCATGAAAAAGGGGTAAAAAAAAGATGTGTTGTTGCTTACCCTTACCACCTGGGGGCGGCCCGTCAGGAAGTTCCAGGATCCAGTTGGAGGTGTTTATTCCCAGGGTCCTTAGCTTATTTATGAGCTTTGTGGGCAGTATGATGTTGAACGCTGAGCTGTAGTCAATGTACAGCATTCTCACATAGGTGTTCCTTTTGGGCAGTGTGGAGTGCGATTCTGGAGTGCGATTGAGATTGTGTCATCAGTGGATCTGTTGGGGCGTTATGCGAATTGGAGTAGGTCTAAGGTTTCTGGCATGATGGTGTTGATGTGAGCCATGACCAACCTTTGAAGCACTTCATGGCTACCGACGTGAGTGCTACTGGGCGGTAATCATTTAGGCAGGCTACCTTCGCTTTCTTGGGCACAGGGACTATGGTGGTCTGTTGGAAACATGCAGCTATTACAGACTTGACCAGGGAGAGATTGAAAATGTAAGTGAAGACACTTGCCAGTTGGTCCGCACATGCTTTAACCTCTATGGGCTAGGTGGGACGCTTGCGTTTTACATTAGCATGTGACGTTTGCTTTTTACATTAGCATGTGACGTTCAGAACTAGCATTCCCACCGAACACTTCCGGTGAATTTACTAACTTACTCACGATAAACGTTCACAAAAAAGATAACAATTATTTTAAGAATTATAGATACAGAACTCCTTTATGCACTCGCTATGTCCGATTTTAACCTGTTATGGCTAGGGGGCAGTATTTTCACGGCCGGATAAAAAACGTACCCGATTTAATCTGATTATTACTCCTGCCCAGAAACTAGAATATGCATATAATTATTAGCTGTGGATAGAAAACACTCCAAAGTTTCTAAAACTGTTTGAATGGTGTCTGTAAGTATAAAATAACTCATTTGGCAGGCCAAAACCTGAGAAGATTCCATGCAGGAAGTGCCCTGTCTGACAATTTCTTGGCCTTCTTGATTATCTCTATCCATTACAGGGGATCTCTGCTGTTACGTGACACTTCCTACGGCTCCCATGGGCTCTCAGATGGCGGCAAAAAGCTGAATCGTGGCTTTGCAGGCTCTGGCTGAAGAAAAGTAGCGCGTTTGGATAGTGGCTGGTCACAGTACTGTGAGACTCAGGCTCGTGCACGAGTGGACTCCATGTTTTATCTTTGAACGAAAACCACCACTCCCGGTCGGAATATTATTGCTTTTTTTACGAGAAAAATGGCATAAAAATTGTTTTTAAACAGCGGTTGACATGCTTCGAAGTACGGTAATGAAATATTTCGATTTTTTTTGTCACGAAATGTGTCATGCGCGTGACCCTTATTTACACTTCGGATAGTGTCTTGAACGCACGAACAAAATGCCGCTATTTGGATATAACAATGGATTATTTGGGACAAAACCAACATTTGTTATTGAAGTAGCAGTCCTGGGAGTGCATTCTGACGAAGAACACCAAAGGTAATCAAACTTTTCTAATAGTAAATCGGAGTTTGGTGAGTACCACACTTGGTGGGTGTCAAAATAGCTAGCCTGTGATGGCCGGGCTATCTACTCAGAATATTGCAAAATGTGCTTTCACCGAAAAGCTATTTTAACTAACCTCCAGACGAGCTTCAATGCCATACAACTCTCCTTCTGTGACCTCCAACTGCTCTTACATGCAAGTAAAACTAAATGCATGGTCTTCAACCAGTCACTGCCCGCACCTGCCCGTCCTGACTTAGAATATGTGGACAACTACAAATACCTAGGTGTCTGATTAGACTGTAAACTCTCCTTCCAGACTCACATGAAGCATCTCCAATCCAAAATTAAATCTAGAATCGGCTTCCTATTTCACAACAAAGCGTCCCTCACTCATGCTGCCAAACATACCATCGTAAAACTGACCATCCTACCGATCCTCGACTTCGGCGATTTCATTTATAAAATAGCCTCCAACACTCTACTCAACAAATTGGATGCTGTCTATCACAGCGCCATCCGCTTTGTCACCAAAGCCCCATATACCACCCACCACTGCGACCTGTACGCTCTCGTTGGCTGGCCCTCGCTTCGTACTTGTCGCCAAACCCACTGGCTCCAGGTCATCTACAAGTCTCTGCTAGGTAATTCCCCGCCTTATCTCAGCTCACTGGTCACCATAGCAGCACCCACCTGTAGCACGTGCTCCAGCAGGAATATCTCACTAGTCACTCCCAAAGCCAATTCCCCCTTTGGCCACCTTTCCTTCCAGTTCTCTGCTGCCAATGACTGGAACGAATTGCAAAAAGCGCTGAAGCTGGAGACTAGCTTTAAGCACCAGCTGTCAGAGCAGCTCACAGATCACTGCACCTCTACACAGCCCATCTGCAAATAGCCCATCCAACTACCTCATCCCCATTCTGTATTTATTTATTTATCTTGCTCCTTTGCGCACCAGTATCTCTACTTATACATTCATCTTCTGCACATAAATCCCTCCAGTGTCTAATTGGTATATTGTAATTACTTCACCACCTTGGCCTATTTATTGCCTTACCCATATCTTAACTCATTTGCACACACTGTATATAGATTTTCTTCAACTGTATTATTGACTGTATGTTCTGTTTATTCCATGTGTAACTCTGTGTTGTTGTATGTGTCGAACTGCTTTGTTTTATTCTTGGCCAGGTCGCAGTTGTAAATGAGAACTTGTTCTCAACTAGCCTACCTGGTTAAATAAAGGTGAAATTAAAAATAAAATAAAAATAAAAGCAGAGATTGATTTATTTTAGCTCACTTTAATCCACTGTACAAGATGTGGACAGATGACTGATGTTTCGATGTCAAGGTGACTTTTTCCTCAGAGTGACCTGACCGTTGCACTTAACCTTTTCACACGTACCAACAAACGGGTGTGATCATTCAACACTCAAACCGGTGTGATTAGAGTGCTTATTTAGAACGTCCAGATTCAATTGCCGCAACAATCAGCATTTGAGCTGGCCACACAGTTTTCACAGAAACATTTTGCACAAAAACAGTCCTTACAAAGTTATGTCCAGAATGTGACCAGTTTATTTTTGAATGCAATGTTCAGACATTCACAGAAGTAGCTACAGCATAACACATTCATCTAAACCGGAAAATTAACGCTACATTTGTCCTAGCGCTAACTGAGGAAAGATTGGCATAACACAAGCGGTCATATATGTTTAACTCTCGGCTGACAGAAACTACAATATAAATTAGCTAATAGCAATTACTATTTATAATTAATCATATCACGGGTGAGCTCACCATTGATCGAAAAAGTTTGTAAAACAATTTCTAGATATCGAATGTAATACGACGATGAGTAGTTTGTTTTTTCTCATCAACCAAAGATAATAAGAGGAGACAAGATGAGTTTGGTCTGTTTATAGTATGCATGTTCAAGGGGGTGTGTAGTTTACGATCATCCACTTCCCTTCATTCATTTCCGGAAGTTTACCCAAAAGATGAACCATTCTGTCACCTCATTATAACATCTTTGGTCTGGCAGATTAAATGACACCCAGAATGCATTATATAATGTCAACAAACATGCCGCCACACATATCTGGCAAGTACCTTAGCACATTATAATCAGTACAACCTTCAAAAAAGTATTTTACACAAATCATAGGTGTCCATTACAATATATGCAATAATAGAAATGCATTATTTGTAATTGAAAACATGTGAATAAAACTGTAAATACATTATGCTCATTACATATATACATATATATATATATATGAATACATACTGTATGTGCCTACAGTAGAAACGACATACAGAAAATAAGGAACTTACTTTGATAGGAACACACAAGTTATTATGCGAAAGGAAAACAACAAGGAAGGCAAAGCTAGCACCAGCACAAACATTTTCCAATTCTTGCAAGACTGCGCAGATATATGCATACTTGATCTGTGCAAACATGAGTGAAGTGCGGTGGGTTCTCCTGGAAGAGAGTAAAGCCTCAAGCATAACTTGTCCACAACGCTGAAATGGACTACTTCTATGTGAATTAATGAGGAGGCGGAACACACCTCAATTCAAACTGTTTTTAGAAAATACAACTTCTAAGGAAATAATTTGAAATTGACAAGTTGAAACATAGCCTACAGATAATT
>NC_042959.1:29484790-29494790 GCF_901001165.1 Salmo trutta | reverse complement strand
TGGAGGAAAAGGGGGAGGCTTGCAAGCTGTAGGAGGGACTGGTGCACTTCACAAAATGGATGGCATCATTAGGATGGAAAATTATGAGGATATATTGAAGCAACATCTCAAGACATCAGTCAGGAAGTTAAAGCTTGGTCACAAATGGGTGTTCCAAATGGACAATGACCCCAAAGCATATATCCAAAGTTGTGGCAAAATGGCTTAAGGACAACAAAGTCAAGGTATTGGAGTGGCCATCACAAAGCCCTGACCTCAAACCTATAAAAATGTTTTGGGCAGAACTGAAAAAGTGTGTGCGAGCAAGGAGGTCTACTCATTTCCATCAGCTCTGTCAGGAGGAATTGGCCAAAATTCACCCAACTTAATGTGGGAAGCTTGTGGAAGGCTACCCGAAACGTTTGACCCAAGTTAAACAATTTAAAGGCAATGCTACCAAATACTACTTGAGTGTATGCAAACTTCTGACCCACTGGGAATGTGATGAAAGAAATAAAATCTGAAATAAATCACTCTCTCTACTATTATTTTGACATTTCACATTCTTAAAATAAAGTGGTGATTGTAACTGACGTAAGACGGAATTTTTACTAGGATTAAATATTAGGAATTGTGAAAAACTGAGTTGTATTCTATTTGGCTAAGAAGTATGTAAACTTCAACTGTAACATAAATTCATTGCAGATATTTTTTGTTATTTGTCTTATTTGAATCTGTAAAACCTAGCAGTACTACTTATTTTTCTGAGAGTGAGGTGAATCTCTTCATACTTCAGAAAGTATGCACAGCCCTTGACTTTCTCCATATTTTGTTGTTACAGCCGGAATTAAAAATTGATTACATTTAGATTTTGTGTCACTGGCCTACACTCAATACCCCATAATGTCAATGTGGAATTATATTTTTAGAAATGTTTACAAGTGAATAAGTATTCAACCCCTAAATACGTTCAGGAGTAAGTTGACTACCTCATAACTGTAGCCCACACATACAATTATCTGTTAGGTCCCTCAGTCGAGCAGTGAGCAAGCACATACTCAACCACAAAGACCAGGGTGGTTTTCCAATGCCTCGCTAAGAAGGGCACCTATTGGTAGATGGTTAAAAAAAATTAAAACAGACACTGAATAGCTCTTTGAGCATGGTAAAATTATTATTTTCACTTTGGATGGTGAATCAATACACCCTGTCACTACAAATATACAGGCATCCTTCCTGACTCAGTATGCTTGTCATCGGCACGGACTAGGGAGTTTTTTGGAGAAAAAAAAGACGCGGAATAGAGCTAAGCACAAGCAAAATCACAGAGTTGCTTGTGGTTCCTGTCACACCCTGATCTGTTTCACCTGTCTTTGTACTTGTCTCCATCCCCCTCCAGGTGTCGCCCATCTTCTCCATTATCCCCTGTGTACTTATACACACACCAAGTTTTTAAACAATAAAAGCTAATTGACCAACATTTCTAAAAATGGATGTATAGCATTTTGAAAGAGAAACTCTTCAAATAGCTAATCACAGAACATGTGAAGAAAAATCTATTTTTGTGAAAGTAACTGGATAAGAAGTATCCTTAGTATTTACATCACTTGGGCGCCATTTTGACTTGATAAGCAATAAGGCGGGGGGGGTGGTATATGGCCAATATACCATGGCTAAGGGCTGTTTTTAGGCATGCCGCAACAAAGTGTGCCTGGATACAGCCCTTAACCATGGTATATTGGCCATATACCACAAACCCCAGATGTTGTCACTACAGTCATATGAATAATTGGACCAAGGCACAGCGTGAGTAGAGTTCCACATTTTAATGATAGTGAAACTTCCAAAACAACAAAAATATAACGATTGTGAAATATGTAGCGCACATAGGCACTCATACAAAACAATATCCCACCAAGCAGGTGGGAAAAAGGACACACTAAGTATGATCCCCAATTAGAGGTAACGATATTCAGCTGCCTCTAATTGGGAACCACACACACACACACACACCAACATAGAAATATAATACCTAGAAACCCCCCTAGTCACGCCCTGACCTAAAACACCATACAGAACCTCGATGGCTCTCTATGGTCAGGGCGTGACAGAGGTGCCGTATTTCAATTATAAACTGGATACCAACATAATTGGAGCAGTAAAAATAAATGTTTGTCATATTCATGGTATACGGCTGTCAGCCAATCAGCGTTCAGGGCTCGAACCAACCTGTTTTTAAAATGCTTTATAACATGCATCATAACGTGTCATGACAGAGACTACAAATGTCCATAACAAATCATAAGCGGTTTTATGTTTTATGGATTTAAACTTTACAGTGCTTTCAAGGAAATTCCCCTCATCTGGACATTTAGGCAGTTCCAAAGACGCTTGCATATTTACATGGTGACTCACGTCACCTCTTAATCTTCCAAGAAACATGCAATCCACATTCTCTTCCCTTTTCTTCCAGCCCATAGGTCTTACATCACATTTATCTCAACTGCTTCTAGTCCATCTCGTCGAAGGCCAATCAATTGGAAGATGAAAAGCAACAATCAGAAACCTTGGTGAATAGCCTTCATGTACAAAGCCTAGTGAAGGCAGAGTTTGTACCTTCAGACACATGAAATGGCAACAGTTTGCCTACCCGGCGCGCAGGGCAGCTGAATTGACTGCACCTACCAACAACAGCCCGAGACTAATACAATAAAATAGGAACACAAGGCTTAATCGTTGTTTTTTTTTACAGAAACGTTTGGCGATCGACTAGAAATGCCTTGGAGATCACCAAGCCGATCGCGATCGACCGGTTGGTGACCACTGGCCTACTAAATAGCCTTCATGTATATAACCTAGAGAATAGCCTTCATGTATAAAGCCTAGTGAATAGCCTTCATGTATATAACCTAGAGAATAGCCTTCATGTATAAAGCCTAGTGAATAGCCTTCATGTATATAACCTAGAGAATAGCCTTCATGTATAAAGCCTAGTGAATAGCCTTCGTGTTCGTAGCCTAGTGAATAGCCTTCATCTATAAAACCTAGTGAATAGCCTTAATCTATAAAGCCTAGTGAATAGCATTCATGTATATAGCTTAGTGAATAGCCGTCATGTATAAAGTCTATTGAATAGCCTTTGTGTACATAGCCTAGTGAATAGCCTTCATGTATACATCCTAGTGAATAGCCCTCATGTACATAGCCTAGTGAATAGCCTTCATGTATAAATCCTAGTGAATAGCCCTCATGTACATAGCCTAGTGAATAGCCGTCATGTATAAAGCCTAGTGAATTGCATTCATGTATATAGCCTAGGGAATATCCTTCATGTAAATAGCCTAGGGAATAGCCTTCATGTATGTAGACTAATGAATAGCCTTCATATATAACACCTAGTGAACAGCCTTCATGTACATAGCCTAGTGAATAACCTTCATGTAAATAGCCTAGTGAACAGCTTTCATGTAAATAGCCTAGTGAATAACCTTAATGTAAATGGCCTAGTGAATAGCTTTCATGTATATAGCCTAGTGAATAGCCTTCACGTTTAAAGCCTAGTGAATATCCTTCATGTTTAAAGCCTATTGAATATCCTTCAGTTTTAAAGCCTTTGAATAGCTTTCATGAATAACACCTAGTGAATAGCCTTCATATACGTAGCCTAGTGAATATCCTTCATATTTAAAGCCTAGTGAATAGCCTTCATATACGTAGCCTAGTGAATATCCTTCATGTTTAAAGCCTAGTGAATAGCCTTCATATACGTAGCCTAGTGAATATCCTTCATGTTAAAAGCCTATTGAATAGACACCACCCAGCTACGTATCTATACATGTATATACAAGATACGTTCAGGATGTCTTCATTTCCCCCAGTCAGCAACTGTATCTTTGTTGTATTTAGCTACAATCCTCTCTAAGGTTTCTGGTAAAGCAGGAGTACAGTATACAGAGCAAAGAGATAGATGCATTTGAAACCGACCATTTATAACTATTATACACCGTTGAATAATACATGGCTGAAAGTAAAGACTGCACCAGCACCGTGTGCAGTGTCAAAGGGCCATAGCTGTGTAATGCATAAACAACAGAGATAGCAGAGAAAGAGAGCGAGAGAGAGAGATGAAGTCAGTGAAACAGAGGAAGAGATGGAGAGGTGGAGTGAGTGAGCAAGAGCAAGGGAGAGAGCAAAATAGAGAGAGAAAGCGAGCGAGAGAGAGAGGGAGAGAGAGAAAGTGAGAGAAAGCCAAAGAGAGAGAATGAAACAGTGAGAGCATCTAAGAAAATGCCTCTTTGAACTTCCCTGTCTCTTTTGCTAACCTCATCTATTCCGCTGAACCTCATGCTCATCTAAAGGAGAGAAAATCAAAACAGTAGACAGGTGGGTTATTTTCTCTTACAAATAACTCAGTGGAGATGTATGTATGCTCACTGTATGATCTGGTCCTTTATTAAGTAGGATTTATATCAACAGTCCTGCACCTGTCCAATCTGACCACACACATAGGACTACATATGCATGCCCATTCACATGCATATTCATATATACTCCATATGTATGTGTAATGTATGTACAGTATAGGGAAGGTACATAGGTTCTTCTCTTCTTTTTCATCTGGGGCAGTGCATGCAGATAGCCTAAAAGAGACATACAAGAGATTTCCCCAAATCACACATCATTGTTCCCCTAATTCTGGTTACTCTGCCCTGTCATGCCTGGGTCTGGGTTTCCTATATAGTCTCTATGGGTCAAAAGTAGTGCACTGCGTAGGGAACAGGGTGCCATTTGGAACACATTCCCAGCGCATGCAGAGTTCAGTCTCTGTTACCACAGGAAGCGAGAACATGCAGTGTTAAGCGCTCCCTAAAATGGTGAAACATGTTTGTGGTTGACTGGCTCCTTTATGGAGCCCTGACAGGACGGTGACCCAGATTCACTGGGTACCATAAGTCCCTTTATCTGGGCTTTCTCTCACCAACACACAAGCACGTTCACACTGGCACACACGTACACACACACACACACACACACACACACAAACTCACAGACACACAAGACAGGCTGCTCGTGGGAGAGGATGGAGGAAGGGAGAGAGGAGGGATGGAGGGAGGGATGGATGGATGGAGAGAGGAAGGAAGGAAGGAAGGAAGGAAGGAAGGAAGGAAGGAAATGGGGAAGAGGACTGGTCTGAGGTGAAACGAGCTGAGCTGTATTGAACCAATTGAGCGGACAAGAAAAGATGGTCTAAATAAGTGGTCTTGTTTGTATATCAGTTTTGACCAATTTATTTAACTCTGGTAAGAAAGGAGATGTATGGGTGCCAACCAACATTAAACTGGGTAGATTCAAAGCAGTGAAAGACACTTAACATTAATAAAACATAACTTAGATTTGTATCTACAGTGATAAAAGAAGTAGATTAAACATGTTAAATGTTAAACATGCAGTGGAGGTTTTAATTGCCTCCAAAATGAATGAACATAAATGTTGTTTTCGTTGCATTAGAGACCAATAAAATAAATACATACTGGAGAGAACAAAAGCAGTGAGTTTTTTTCAGTGAGTGGCTGATCAAAAGAGTCCACATAATGAATGTTTTGTTATTCTCTTTTGACAATTTAAATTAAAATTAAAAGAGAGATGTGGACGATTAAAGGGAGGCAGCCGGAGAGAGATAGAGAGGGAGAGAGAGAGAGAGAAAGACAGAGAGGGAGACAGAGGGAGAGGGAGAGAGAGAAAGAGAAAGACTGAGGGAGGAGAACGAGGATAACCTTGGCACCAGAGGTGAAAGACTAAGCTATGTATTTTGGGGTTACATGTTACCCTCCACACAAAAGCACACTGTGTATATCTTTGTACCACTGTGTACCGCTCTGCCCAAAATGGTTCCAGGAAACTCCCAATGAGTTGAATAATTGATCATCAGTCTCCCTTCTCCCTTCTGTCGATTTCATCTCTCTCTTTCCTCCTCTTCCGGCCCCCTCTTTCTCCCACTTCATCTCTCTCAACTAACCCTCCCTTTCAGTCTCACTTCCTTTACCCTCTCTGCTTACCTAGCCTATCAAATTCACCCACCCCTTATCCCTGCCATACATTCCATTATGGTTCCAGCATACTGCACCTTGCTACCAGTAGAGGCTTCTCAGAGGAGGGCCATTCTCCTCAGTATTTTTATTTTTTTTAAATAGTGAAACATAAAAAAAAGTTATCAATTTTAGATAAACTATGCTAAATATATTCACATCACCAAATAAATGTTTAAAATACACTGTTTTGCAATGAAGGTCTACAGTAGCCTCAGCAGCACTCTGTAGGGTAGCACCATGGTGTAGCCAGAGGACAGCTAGCTTCTGTCCTCCTCTGGGTACATTGACTTCAATACAAAACCTAGGAGGCCCATAGTTCTCACCCCATTCCATACTTACACTGTAATTATGACAACTTACGGAAGACGTCCTCAAACCTATCAGAGTTGTAGCATGAACTGACATGTTGTCCACCCAATCAAAGGATCAGAGAATGAATATAGTACTGAAAGCAAAAGCTACAGCTAGCTAGCACTGGAGTGTATAAAATGTGGTGAGTAGCTGACTCATAGAGAAAGACAATTGTTTAACAGTTTTGAAGAAATTAATTTCTTCCAAAATTAAGGAAAAGCAAGAGAGAGAGAGAGAGAGAGAGTGTGTCACGTCCTGACCAGTAAAAGGGGTTGTTTGTTATTGTAGTTTGGACAGGGCGTGGCAGGGGGTGTTTGTTTAGTGTGTACCGGGGTTTTTGGTTTATGGTCTATGTTTTCTATTTCTATGTGGTTTTCTAGTTTATCTATGTCTATGTTAGTTTTGTCAATGACCTCCAATCAGAGGCAGCTGTTTGTTGTTATCTCTGATTGGAGGCCATATTTAAGTGTGTTTGTTTTCACTTATGTTTGTGGGTGGTTGATTCCTGTTTAGTCTATGCACCTTACGGGACTGTTTCGTCATTTGTTTTGTGTAAGTGTTTTGGTCTCCTTCAATAAAAGAAGATGTTCACTATACCTATGGGGTTTGGTCCACTACCTATAACGACGCTTGTGAGAGAGAGAGAGAGAGAGAGAGAGAGAGAGAGAGAGAGAGAGAGAGATTTGGTTGTATTTTTTTGTTACTTTCACTTTCACTTAGCTAGCCTACTCAAACACCCAGCTCAAACAGGGAGGGATGCTATGTTAGCTAGCTGACTGTGGTTATCCAACACTGGAACTCTTCCAAGTCAAGGCAATCTTTTGGTTTTATTGATTTATTGTTATTATTGTAACTGCTTGCATGATTGTAGTGGGTTTACTAACGCATTCGTTCTATTATCTATGTTGACTATGACTGACAAACGATGTAGGCTGTGTGTAGCTGTTAGCGGTCATGATTTTAAGGTTTGGTTTGGAAAGGTTATTTCGCTTGGTCACAGAAAGCTGAAGTCCACAAGTGAAGGGAAAAGCTGAGAGGAGGAGAACGTGTAAATAGTTGCGAGATGGAATTATACATACAATTATACATACCTTTGGCTGAGTGTTACCTTTGGCTGAGTGTTACCTTTGGCTGAGTGTTACCTTTGGCTGAGTGTTACCTCTGGCTGAGTGTTACCTCTGGCTGAGTGTTACCTTTGGCTGAGTGTTACCTTTGGCTGAGTGTTACCTTTGGCTGAGTGTTACCTTTGGCTGAGTGTTACCTTTGGCTGAGTGTTACCTTTGGCTGAGTGTTACCTCTGGCTGAGTGTTACCTCTGGCTGAGTGTTGCCTCTGGCTGAGTGTTGCCTCTGGCTGAGTGTTACCTTTGGCTGAGTGTTACCTTTGGCTGAGTGTTGCCTTTGGCTGAGTGTTACCTTTGGCTGAGTGTTACCTCTGGCTGAGTGTTACCTTTGGCCGAGTGTTACCTTTGGTTGAGTGTTACCTCTGGCTGAGTGTTACCTCTGGCTGAGTGTTACCTTTGGCTGAGTGTTACCTTGGCTGAGTGACCAGACTCAATGATATAGTACCATGGGCCCAGAGAAACGGTGGTGTTTAAGAGACGGGGGAGAGAGGGAGAGAGAGAGAGCGAGGGAGAGAGATGGAGGCCCCACCACACCATCAGCCATACTGTAGATTAGAGTGCAGACCATCGGGGATCAGATAAATAGAAATAGGGAACATGGATTACACAGGTTTAATCCATTAGAGTCACCCAACATTTTCCACTAAGAGTGGTGTGTTGTCACACATACAGGTTTGAGCATTAATTTACACAAAAACGACATGGACACATGCCAAAAAATAGCATTAAAATAGATAGGTATAAAATATCATTAGGAATTCTCATGGGGTGCTTCACCATACCTGTAAATATTAAACTGTGACAATTTCGTGATAGAAAATATTTTATAAAAAAATCTAGGTAAAAGCCATTTAACCTTTTTTCACAGTGTAATATACTGTACATACATGACTTGTTGGTTCACCTCTCTAGCTAAATAAGTGTATTGTGTGTGGATCGAGAGTGGAAAGAACCTTGACGGGCCGTATTGACATAGCATTAATCCTCTTTGTGTTTCAACGACTACACTTTTAGAAAAAAATATATTATCTAGAAACTAAAAGGGTTCTTCAGCTGTCCTCATAGGAGAACCCTTTGAAGAACCCTTTTGGGTTCCATGTACAAACCTTTCCACAGAAGGTTTTACATGGAACTCAAAATGGTTCTACCTGGAACCAAAAAGGGTTATCCTATGGAGAGAGCCGAAGAACCCTTTTGGAACGCTTTTTTCTAAGAGTGTACAGCTTGCCTCGGAGACACTGGCCAAGACACCTCACGTGAAGTACAGGCAGCATTTCAGCAAGCTCTACGGACAGATATGGAGGTTTCAACCAGCTCATTGACTTATATAAGGAGAGTTTCCTACTACTACTAATACTGCTGTTTTCCTCATTCCCTGATTGATGAGTGCATATCAAAAAGGAAAGAGGCACAACAATGCCACGTCAGGGAACGCAGAGGAAAAAGCAAAGCACCATCTTAAAGAGTTTCTGAATGATTGCTTTTTTTGGGTAGACCTAGATGATGAAAATAGATTGAGGGTTTTTCCAGGTCTAAACCCAAAGCAATAAACACTATAGCACCTGGAAACGTCTCAGGAGTTTTCTGTGCATTGGATTGCTGCCTTTTCCTCTCTCCCATGTCTAATAAATTAAGGAATAAGCGGGGTTAGAGGAGTCAGATCACTGTGTGCGTTAGATTTGATTATTGCTTTACTTCCAGGCCGTGTTATTGCTTGGAGTCCTCCAGAGAGAAGCTCTCTGCGCGGCTAGGAGGAACTCTGAACCTCACGCAGGTGAAATTGGTGAGGCCGAGAGGGCGGCGGTGCTCGCTGGGGCAGGGGAGATGCATTGAGGGGTTGGGAGAGGTTGGGAAAGTCTGAGAATGTCAGCTAAAGATAGAGTGGGACAGAGAGAGACAGAGTGAGAAAGAGAGGGGCTTGGAGAGAGAGAGTTCATTCTTAATAAAGCCAACACGTGGAGGTCTGTTTGGAGTTAGGAGAGGAGATGACTGTCAGCGAAAGAGAGGAATGGAATGCGGGAAGCTACTTTTTCATTGGTTGCAGATTATTATCATCACTGTGGGTGAATTTGATATTACACATATGCATCTCAATCGATTATAACAGAATGTTCGGGGGAACCTATTGCTGCATCAGTCTATTAGCCACCATTGAAATTAAAGCCAGTCTTGGCTGCTGATGTTGATTCAATGGGTTTTTAGTAATACAACTCACAGAACTGTTACTTCAACATCCATATGACGTGGAGGAAGAGGCCTTGTAACCCCATAACAGGTTGATTGCCCTGGTCTAGTGGTTCTCTGAGCTGTGACAATAGGCTTATTTCATAATTGATGTAGAGAGCAAAGAGCATCAGTTGGTTTAATATAGCATGACCCTGCTATTGTCGGGTTTTGAAGAGCCAATTTCTACATAAAACATACATTCCATTGCTTTTCTGTGATAGGAACCAGTGTCC